>NW_018405900.1:1057098-1057530 GCF_002113885.1 Mizuhopecten yessoensis
AACTATAACCATGGAATTATTTTTTTCTGATTTCCTTTATTTTATCATGAATCTAGGCCATCAGGACCTAGTAATGGCTTCTAAAGCGTTCAGGGTTTGGACGAAGGACAAGCAAAGAGGGAAACTAATTTCTGCCAACAAGTTGGATGAGATGTTGATGAAAAGTAAGTTTAATAAAACAGTATATTTAAATTTGTATAAAATCATCAGAAATTAAAGGAAAGAAAAATGCTTCAACTTTAAAACAGGTGAAAAATATGCATTGTACCTGTAAAAATAGGTCATTATATATAAACACAAGTAAGTCTATTGGAGTGTTGATTCAGAATGTATGCAATAAACAGACATCAAATCCAAATGTCATACATACTTAAATATTAAATAAGTTGTGTTTCCACTAACCACACCACAGGGTCCTGCAAATCAATTATA
>NW_018405900.1:1057787-1058843 GCF_002113885.1 Mizuhopecten yessoensis
CGGGGGCACTCATGTCTTACAACTGTTGTCTAGTTTTTCAGCTCACCTGGTCCAAAGGACCAAGGTGACCTTATGCCATACCGCAGCGTCCGTCGACCGTCATCCTGCGTCCGTCGTCCGTCAACTTTACACTACTAGTCATGAACCATTGAGCGGATTTTAACAAAATTTGGTCTGAAGCATCCTTGGGTGAAAGGGAACCAATTTTGTATAAATGGTGGGTCTGGCCCTCCTGGGGGCTTAGGGGCGGGGCCAAATAGGGGAAACATAGCAAATTATTCTTTAAAATCCTTCTTCTTCTGTAGGAATGAAAGGATTTGGTCCATGTTTGGTCAGAAACATTTTTGGGTGAATGGCACCAATTTTGTATAAACGGTGTGTCTGACCCCCATGTAGGCAGAGNTCCCCTGACCGCCCGCCCGCTCACGTGATAACATAATACGTCCCCGTCTTCGACGGGAGTATAAAAAGGAATACATATTGACCTATACTTTTGGAAAGGTGCTCCTTCTAGAGATGGTTTGCAAATATTTTATTTGATGAAGTCATTCAACTTATGGAAAGTATATTCATACCAATTTGGTGCAAAGAAAAGATTCACTGTATGGGTTTTTGCTTGACACTCCATCTTTACATACAATAATATAACACAGAATGTTGTACTAGTCAATCTCCTGATTCTAATGCACCTTAAATAACCATAATCAAGCTATTTATGCTGTCTACAAATTCAGATGTAAACAAAGGTACTTGTATTAGGAAAAGATTATCTGGTGGGTTTTTTTATAGGCGTTTGAATTTAGTAACTACCTGTTGTAATTGTACATGTGTAATATGTATACATATAATTATGTACCAGGTATATATGTTAGGTCTTAGAACAATATGGGCATTGGATCGGAACAAATGTTTCTTGGATGTGTATTACTTAAATACATGTAGATATCAGCAAAGAAGTAATACCTACTTTTCGATTTGTGAATTGTTTGATTATAGCCACCTCTACTCCAATTTTAGGTATTTCCAAGAAAGGTACCTGGGAAAGCTTTACCCATT
>NW_018405900.1:1059129-1059252 GCF_002113885.1 Mizuhopecten yessoensis
CACTGATCTCTTTGAAACCTGGTATACATTATAATCATGATATGAATTTGTGTCTCTCTTAAAAGATTTTTTTGTCCAGAGATCTCCTCCTACATCTTTTGACGGATTTCTGTGAAACTCAGT
>NW_018405900.1:1060645-1060990 GCF_002113885.1 Mizuhopecten yessoensis
TGTTTCTTTTATTTTTGGCATAATTCTTTTCATGAAAAAGTCACGGCTACATTGAACAATCCTGGATCATTATTTAGAATTAGACCAGTACAAGACAGCAACGTTAATAACTAGATACTGAAATTATCTTTTTTAATATACAACATAGGTAGGACATTGGATATTTAAAGTCTTTCTTGTGTTTCTTCTAGGAGGATGCAGATGACTGGGAGCTCCCAGACCTGGATAATTTTCTGAATGTCCCAAGTCCAGCAAGTCCGGGTTTCTTGCTTAGCAGTTCACCTGAATTACCCATACTAAATAGTGTTGACAGTGATGTTGAATTGATAGAACCTCAACTTCAGG
>NW_018405900.1:1063491-1070188 GCF_002113885.1 Mizuhopecten yessoensis
TTGGGTTTTTGCTTGACACTCTCCATCTTTGCATACAATAATATAACACAGAATGTTGTACTAGTCAATCTCCTGATTCTAATGCACATTAAATAACCATAATCAAGCTATTAATGCTGTCTACAGATTTAGATGTAAACAAAGGTACTTGTATTAGGAAAAGATTATCTGGTGGTTTTTTTTATAGGCGTTTGAATTTAGTAACTACCTGTTGTACATGTGTAATATGTATACATATAATTATGTACCAGGTATATATGTTAGGTCTTAGAACAATATGGGCATTGGATCGGAACAAATGTTTCTTGGATGTGTATTACTTAAATACATGTAGAGTAGATATCAGCAAAGAAGTAATACATACTTTTCGATTTGTGAATTGTTTGATTATAGCCACCTCTACTCTATTTTTAGGTATTTCCAAGAAAGGTACCTGGGAAAGCTTTNGTCAGTATTGTACCTTGTGTTTTTTTATTATTAAGCCCTCAAAAGATTTTGACAGGACCTATAATGGTATGGAGAGATGATCCATCCACACTTTGGATCCGCAAGATACCTTGCTTAAATATCCTCAGACTTTTATGAAACTTAGTAAGCATGCACAGTATATGGAGACCAAGGACAAGTTCGAAGTTGGGAGAAATCTGCACATAATTCATTAGAGTCATATGCTCTAAGTGGTCAATGGTTTCTGCACAACAACAGGTCAAAGTTCACAGTTGAGCAAAATCCATGTATAATTAATTAGCATACTGCACTCTGATTTGTCGATAGTTTCCGCACAATAACTAAGTAAAAAAGACCGGATATATGAAAACTAAGGCCAAGTTCAAAGTTCAGCGTAATTCGCAGATAATTAATTAGCTTACTGTGTTCTGATTGTTTGATGATTTCCGCACAATAACTTTGTCAAAAACGAGTGGATATTTATCAAACTTGGTCAATGTCTACATGATACAATGAGATCGGCTACGTTTGAAGTTTGGCAACATCTGTGTGATGAATATTATGCTCTGATAGATCAACGGTTTTAAGCATGTCAGTTTGGCATGAGCTTAGATGGGCGACTATTTTGTTCCGGTACTCTTGTTTTTTATCCATCGTTGTTGGCAGATTATATGTATTGGTGCCAGTCTTTCAGGTAATTCATATGTTTGTCTATCAGTATTTGGTTTGTTCAACCATATTTCATGAACAGTCAAACAAATATCTTGACATTTATTTTTCGTGACCGGTTGAAGGGCAAGGTCACAAAATCAATATCAAGGTCACAGGTACAGAATATAGTTACAATGAGAAAATCTTATCCATGTGTACCAAAATTTCATAAAATTCTATCAATTATTCTGGACATTAATCTTTTGAGACAAATTGAAGGTCAATGTCATATGTAGTATCTTTTCATAAATCAACTTTCCAGAAATAACATATCATTCCATGTTTATTTTCAGATATGATTACATTCACAATGTGACTGTCTCAACATTTTCCTCACCATCACTTCATATTTCTGAACACCATGTTTCACTGCTTGTTTGCACATTGCGTAAGATAATTTCCCTTCACTATATTTCGCAAGATTTATTAGTAACTTCGTAGACAAGAACTATACATAGACCTTTGCTATAGTGAAACTATAATAGTTAATAAAAACAAATAAGAATTACACCATTAACATTTCTAACTTGATTTATCAAATTTAAAGAATACCACAGCTTTGGTCACATCATCCATCAGATTTTGGATCACAAGGATACTGGCCACTCCAATTTAAAATTCTAATTATAACCCTTCCCCAATTTTTTGTCAAAATACTTCAAACAAATCCTGAATCATCAGTGGATATAAATGTACAAACCTGTATATGCACACATACATGCATTCATATTAAGGAAAATAGCATTGAAGTTATGTGTACTCATGTCATACAGTGCTATACAAAGAATATAGCTCAAGACAACACATACCCCCGGGTATGTCTCATAACCATCCTGGTCACTTTACTGAGAAAAAATATTTTATTAATTGCATCGATCACTCTAGTTCTCGACAAACTAAAATGTGTTTAATGTATCAAACAGCCTTATATTTTAACAAACAAAATGCCCCATGTGGGATACCAACCTAACATGCAATACCTAAAAGAGATATCTATATATATACTTTCAGAGATATCTCATAAACTAAAACTAAATTAAGATATCTATATAAATTTAAATATGAGATATCTCATAAACTAAATCGAAATAATTGGGATGTATCCCAATTAATTTATGACATCTTTATGGAATATGGCATGGTGATACACTGAGATAAGTAGATATGCAATAGGAGTTTAAAATGTTTCTAAGGTCAAGGTCACTGTAACTACAAATATTCTACTACAGTCTCCATTGCAGAATCCAGCTGATCTTTTTTCTCAAATTAAACATGGTGATTGAAACACTGTAGTCAAGTACAAGAGATCTCAATTGTTTGAGATGTCATAAATTAATTGGGATCACATCCTCAAACAATTGAGATCTCATGTACTTGACTACAGTGTTTCAATCACCATGTTTAATTTGAGAAAAAAGATCTCACCCTATGGTTGAGACGGGAGGATTCCCCAGTCGTACCAAATTGCATGACGTCAAGTCAACGTGCATTGAGCCTATAATGTCAATATTCCTTTATCTCTAACTGAAATAGAGATATCGTTAAATGTTACAGGTTAAATATCATTATTCTACACCTTATGGATCTTTTTTTTTAAATATTTAAACATGTTTTTTACACGTGCAACCTTCAAAGTTGGTCTAGGTTTTTTTTTGTACAATATAAATAGCCCTTTAAACTGGAAGCTACTGACAATACATTATTACACTAGGTCTTTTGGTTCTTCAGAAGAAAATGTTTAAAGAAAAAAATTAAGCTGGACATATGCCACACCATGGCATTTATAGTCTTACACTAGTCCATCAAACAGGTGAGCTAAAACTTTTAAAGCCAAATAGGGTGTATCTAGCTAGTAGTTATGAATCATAATGAGATTTCTACTGAGAGACCAACCCAGGTGCTGGAGACACCAATAAAAAAGGTTCTTTTAATAGTACATCCTACAGATCCAATTTCAAATTTAGGAGGACTAACTTTTGATAATTATATAATGTCCAATACATCTTGTATTTTCTCCAAGTCTCCATCTCAGCATTTAAACCAAGTGTAGTGCAGTACTCCTGTAGTACCTGTAATAGTCCCTTTCAAGATGACCACAAAGGTGGCCATATTGAAATTGGGACAGATTTAACTTTCAGTAAACAACAATAATGCAATAAATCTATTTTCAAAACATTTGGGAAGATTCATTGTAACAACATGTTTTTCAATATAAGATGGCAATCATATTGTAAATAGATCAGGGCTGGTATTATGAAACCATTCTCATGCTCAAACTCAGATTCTGTTCTCAAGTCTGTTTCTTGTTCCAGTGATAAATAAAAAAAAAAATCTAATTTTGCCAATGCTTTGAAAGAAGTTTTGAGGGACTTCAAGCCGAATACTGTTAAGAATATTTGCACTTTACTTTTTTACGGTATCACATGATTTAAGCATGTTAAAGAATGTTTGTTTGAGCACAGAATCACTGCTTGAGCATGAGAATGGTTTCATGAATACAGGCCCTGACATTACCAGAACCTAGCACACTTCCATCCCTTTCTCATACATCCCTGCATAATATAATTCTTCTGAAATGGCTCTCTGTGCGAACTATGACAATTAAACATGTTGGCAGGATCTGTATGTCAATTCATCAATTTCATCAATATGAAGAATCATATTGCAGAAAAGTTCAAGTGCTTCATCCCTTGAGGTTGGTGGGTAGAGCAATCTATGTTCTTGGATGATGTGATCTGCCAGAACTTGAAATTCATCACAGACACCATTTGCTGTTGGAGCATGGCAGTACTCTTGTACAATACCATTTTATCATTTTATCATTTTAAAATCCTTTGTTGCAAATACCTCTGGTTGGTAGAAGAGAACATCTGGCTTTCCAAAAGGACCATCTGCGTTCCTGCTTGGTCTAACTCTATGTTCATTCCAGTGACGCACTACATCTTCCAAATTCTTGCTTACCAGCTGTAAGAAACAATACCGAATACATTGCAGGTGAACATCATCAGTTGTGTCCAGTATACCATGCTCTGTCATTGATTTGAACAAATCCATCCATGTTTGCCCACACATACAGCGAAGATTCCTCCAGAATCTTTCGATTTGTGTATTTCTGAGAGAGGAGCCATATATGAAACTAAAGAGTCCCTGAAAGGGATCAGTGTGGTTCCAACGAAGTGCATACTGCAGGTCACGTACAATGGAGTTCTCAGTCCCTTTATCGGCATAAATGATAAATGGCACACCATTTATCTCACAAACATAATTCATATAAAAATGTGCAATATATTCTGTTTTTTTGTTAGATCTGCATGCTTCCAGCCAAACAAGCCGTCTAGAAAATCCATCAATTGCTGCATGAATGGAAATACCATAGAGTTTCAGTTTATCCCAACCATCAATATGGATAGCAAAGTTTGGGCCTTTGCTGAGATAGTGACGACGCCGAAACACATGACGACTGCGAGTATGTACGCCTTCAGCATCTAGTATTGATAGAGCAAGCCTCACCGTTTCTGATGTGACGTTGATGTCATGATCAGTTAGTAACCGTCTCCTCATTGCCCTGTAACCAACATTCTGTCCGGTTTTTGACAATTCTTGCAGTATTACTCTAACTATGTCTTCTAGTGGTGATTCATTGTTTCGTCTATGCAAATTCATGCTTCTAAGTATATATGATGGACTTGTCTTTCACTAACAGCTGTGGCATGACGAAGAGCCATAAATCCGATGATTTCCTTTATAGCATAGCCAGTGTGATAGTATATTCTATCAGGTCATCCCTGTTCAAAATTGCACCATCATTGACCATCAGGTTATCAAATGCATGAGCTCCGATGTAGTGGTTTCCATTCATCTTTCTGTAAGACAATAACTAATATACATTTGTATATCTATCATTAGATTATGGTCACTCAGTGTGCAATTTTATGCTATCTTTAATTCAAATAAAAAACAGTTGTAAGTCTACCAGGCAATTTAAATGCATTAATATCAGCTCATTCACAATCAGGGAATTACTGTACACACACAGTGCTTAATCATAAAGGAGGAGTGCCAAATTTGGGCCTTCACAGTTAAATTTTATTTTTTGCACATCATATGACTAAAATATGGTCAGCATGCGGACCAATCCGAGTTATGAGTGAGGGGGGTAATGTTTATGCGTGTGTGGTACAAGTCTGTGGTGATATATAATTATACAAGAGGCCCAATGGGCCTGCATCGCTCACCTGGTATTAATCTCACACTTGTAATCATAAAAGTGGACTAAAATACAGCTACAGGCAAAATATCAGTGTTTCATTCACAAGAACCTATTAAAAGATTTAAACATGAAGCCTGTGTCCTTGAATGTCGAACAAGGACATTAGGTTGAAAGTGGGTCAAGGTCATTCATTTGAACAAACTTCGTAGCCCTTCATCCCATCATGCTACAGGTCCAATATCAGTACCCTGGGCATTTTGGTTATAAAGAAGAAGTGGTTTGAAGATTTTAAGACATTTGACCCCTGTGACCTTCAAAGTTGGTCAAGGTCATCCATTTGAACAAGCTTGGTACCCCTTCTTCACAGCATGCTACAGGCCAAATAGCATCATCCTAGGGTTTTCGGTTATTGAGAAGAAGCTGTTTAAAGGTTTTTAACATATTTGACCCCTGTGACCTTGAATATATATAAAAGTCATTCATTTGAACAAACTTGGTAGCCCTTCATCCTAGCATGCTATTGGCCAAATAGCATCATCCTAGGGTTTTCGGTTATCGAGAAGTTGTTCAAAGGTTTTTAACAACTTTATCCAAGTGTGCTTCTGGCCAAATATCATCATCATAGGCCTTTTGGTTATTGAGAAGAAGTTGTTTGAAGTAAAATATTGACGCCGGACGGAAGGACGACGTAGCCACACCATGGCATAATCACGTTTATAAATGCATGTTTGTGTTTAGGCCAAAAAAAATACTTTTGTTTTCGGGTAGACACAAAAATCAAGGGTAGGTAACATAACAAGGGGAAACGGAAACAAAAGATTTTTAGCTCACCTGGTCCAAAGGACCAAGGTGAGCTTATGCCATACCGTGGTGTCCGCCGTCCGTCCGTCCGTCGTCCGTCCCTCAACGATTTCTTTAAACGACTTCTTCTTCTTAACCACTGATTGGAATTTTACTAAATTTGACTGGAAGCATCCTTAGGTGGTGGGGAATCAAAATTGTACAAATGGTGAGGCTGACCCCCCATGGGGCTGAGGGGCGGGGCAAAAAGGGGGCAATTTGGCTATATTGCTTTAAGCGACTTCTTCTCTGGAACTAAGGGATGGATATCAACCATATTTGCCTGGAAGCATCCCTAGGTGGTGGAGATTCAAAATTGTACAAATGGTTGGGCTGACCCCCCAGGAGGCTGAGGGGCGGGGCCAAAAAGGGGGCAATTTGGCTAGATTGCTATAAACGACTTCTTCTGTAGAACTATGCACTGGATATCAATCATATTTAATCAAAAGCATTCATGGGATGCAGGGATTCAAAATTGTACAAATGGTG
>NW_018405900.1:1071780-1114228 GCF_002113885.1 Mizuhopecten yessoensis
ATTAATCATTAGATTGCATTGTTTTATGGATATTACACGATGAAACAACAGTTTCTGTTCCTACATTTGTACTTACGTGTATGTTCGACTTGCTGCGGCTGCTCACTGCAAGGTACTAGCCAGCAATACATAGAGTATAGCGTAAATCCCGAGATGTTCCAGAATGACCGAGTGTCTATTTATAACTTATCGCGGCAAAAACTAACTAGATGGCATATCTGGGCAAAAGCAAAATTTAGGTCGAGATCCGTGATAATCCAACTTGACCGGTCAAGATAAATTATCGCGACAGGTCGACATAATTTTGTGAAACGTCGCGTTAATGAAATGAAATAACACAACTTGTCGACATAATTATCTCGACAAGTCGTGTTACCGTAACGCGACCTAGAATAACACGATGGCAGAAATATGCCACCATACATATCTTCACTTGTGTATTGGGCTTCCAACAACTGTCGGCTTGTTATCTAAAACCTATTATGGACGATAAAAGGCGAGTTATTTTCTTGAACAGAGGGATTCAAATATGATGATTAACATAATACATTTACTGCCCTTGGTTTAGAGAAAACGTGATTCTTCGTTTCATCAAGACAAGAATAACAAAGATTCTATTATACTGAAATAATACAACAGTGAAGTTGATCAGGTTGACGAGCCATTGTTAATCGCCTGTTTCAGTCATTCGGAAGTCACATGTGTGGTGACTTCCACTTTCCTGTAGAGAAACTCCGAATTGTGACAATATGGCCGGAGAAACTCGAGCGCGTCAGATTTACACGAGGTTTTATGTCCCCATCTTGTGACTATATAATCCAATCAGACACGCTGTTATATAGATGAGGCATATCAATGAAAAGTTTTTCGCATATTATGACACGATATATAGTTATTTACATGTCCCGACCATGTAGACAGTTACACACAATATTGTTGTTTACCTGACCTCTACTTACTGGGCCGAAATGTGACTTAAAGACACTATCCCTTCTGTGGAAGTATATAAGGAGTTAAAACACACACACGTAACACATACCTAAATATTAATACACAAACATAAACTACCACATAACGAATGGGTTGCTACCCCTGTGCAATGTTCAACAACATGTATTAAAACACTGTTCTTAAAATAGCTGATTTTACAAATATAACATTAAGATGTGTATGTACTTTGTGATGTGTTCTGTACGTCTTGTGTTTACCTCGTCTAACATACAGGTACTTGGTCTGAATGTCAGAATCTCTGGCCTCAGTTGACGACAGTAACCTACCTACATCTGACATCATAAAACTGGCCGTGGACTCCCTACCTATCTACCGACTGAAAATGTCAATATCCTACCCAACTATCCATCGAAATTTACAATTTCCTTATTTCTAATAATATAAATTTTGTTCTAATCTGACAACATAAAATTTTCAATTTCGTACCTATGTGACAAAATATAACTAACAATACCGAACATATATAACATATTAAAATTAACAAGTTTCTATCTATCTAGCAAATTCAAAGAAACAATTTCGAACCCGTCAAAAAATATATTAGAACTAGCAATATCCTTTCTATCTGACCAAAAAAACTGTTTATCTAATGAACACTTCCTATTCTACATATTTGACTTAAGACTTACAAAGCTAATAAACACCTTGTCTATCTGAAAAATAAACGTCCGATTTCTTACCTATTTTTTACAGAATAAAACTTTTTTTTTAAATTATCTTTTTATTCAGATTTTTCATCAATGCAATGTACAATAAATAACAAAACGAAATAATGAATTGAGATAGAGATTGAGAAAATAAAAAGAAAGGGAGAATAGAGAATAATTACAGAATAAAACTTACAATTTCCAATCTACCTGTCAAGTTTTCCGAACTATATCCTCGAAATTCCAGAGGTTATAATTAGCTCACTGATGTTACGTAGGAGATCACAATCCCCGGAGTAACGAGGATGACGTTACGTAGGAGATCGTAAACCCCGGAGTAACGAGGATGACGTTACGTAGGAGATCACAATCCCCGGAGGAACGAGGATGACGTTACGTAGGAGATCGTAATCGCCGGAGTAACGAGGATGACGTTACGTAGGAGATCACAATCCCCGGAGGAACGAGGATGACGTTACGTAGGAGATCACAATCCCCGGAGGAACGAGGATGACGTTACGTAGGAGATCGTAATCGCCGGAGTAACGAGGATGACGTTACGTAGGAGATCACAATACCCGGAGTAACGAGGATGACGTTACGTAGGAGATCGTAATCGCCGGAGTAACGAGGATGACGTTACGTAGGAGATCACAATTCCCGGAGTAACGAGGATGACGTTACGTAGGAGATCACAATCCCCGGAGAAACGAGGATGACGTTACGTAGGAGATCGTAATCCCCGGAGTAACGAGGATGACGTTACGTAAGAGATCGTAATCCCCGGAGTAACAAGGATGACGTTACTTAGTAGATCGTAAACCCCAGAGTAACGAGGATGACGTTACGTAGGAGATCGTAATCCCCGGAGTAACGAGGATGACGTTACGTAGGAGATCCTTACCCCCCGGAGTAACGAGGATGTCTGAAACTCGACAGAAATACCGTGGTCACTGATACAACAGGTACATTGTGTGTTAACTTATTAAAAATAAGCCCCGAGTAAAACGATTATTCATTATTCATAACTAATCACGTAGTTATGACAGGGCCTATATATAACGGCTCGGCATGACCGATGATTCTTAAAAAGAACAAAACTTTGATACAGCGCAGGGGGAAAAAAACCCAAAAAACTGACTGCTAGACTGCTTCCAAATCCTGGGACATGGCATCTATCCAATATTGAAATTGTGTAAGGTCCTTATTTACATAACACGGTTTATGACTTTAGTGGTTACCTCTTCGGTCTAAAAATAGACCAAGGTTTGTATTTTTAATGCATATTTTGTGTCTTTCTATACACATTTTTGTTTACTTTGAATTCTGTTTACAAGCAACCATTCTAAACATGTCAAGGGTTTGTTAGTCTCGAGGACAAATCCTTGACCATACCTGTATAGTTAAAACAATGAATGTACACGACCTGTTTATAGCGTTCTTGTCGTCGGCTATACCCGGGTACACCCTATACAGCTAGGACGGCAGAACATTACACAGTTTGAGCCAAACATGGTGTAAACCCTTCCACGATTCGGGCGACAGGTTCTGGTCACCACCTGTGTACTAATGTACTTACCTGTTGTCATGTCTGTAGAAGGTGCTGCAGTATATATAAATATGTCCAAACTCCGAACTGAAGTCTAGTCGTGTCCACACATACACAGGGTCAGTCTAGGTTTACACGATATAGTACATACCATTCTACCACGCGAATACACCTGATGCCGTTTCGCTCAGGTAGACACAGTCGATCGAGCCTCGGCTTTTATTGGGTATTCTGCATTCCTTTGTTATGGGTGTATAAACCCTGCCCTGCGAGCCACAACCAATGGGACAAAATCACTAACCAAACAGCGCCCATATGTCCTATATCTACACTGAAAATTAAAGGCGACACTTGGATTTTGTTGGATGATCTGTGCAGATCAATTGTGAGTTAAGCGTAATGCTATACAAATAGTCGTAAGAGGATGTCGACACACATCGGTGCGTTTTCAAACATTTCGTCTATGTTCTCGGTACATCCAGTGTATGTGTGTATACCTGGGTATTAGGTTCCATCTAGATCTCCTTGACTCAGCGATACCTGCGTATTCAGGTAATCGATACGGAACAACAGGTGGGTTATAAAACCGTACACATACATTTATACGCACGTATTTACACGACTGAAATATTTATAATCACAAACTGGACGAGTTTTGTAAACACGCCGAACCCTCGTATGGCCGGTCACGAGATAAGACGCTGACTGTGCCCCTGGGGATCGACACCGTGTATAAACACTAAGCTGTTCGGCTTCATACGACAAATTATGTTTGCCTTCAAGATACTTTGTAACTATAAATGAGCAATAAAATGATTGAATTTAGGTTCATAACCTAAAAAATATTTCACGAAGAACCGATATACTACGTCCCACCAAAGACATTTGAAGTCAAGTACATGTACAGATAGTGTGACTTTGCTTGGGGTTGAAATTGACAGTGATCTAAAATCTGAAAATCATACAGCAAACTTATGTAGGAAGGCTTCCAAACAACTATGTATACTCAAGAGAATTGGAAATCGTCTGACAAAAAAAGGCAAAGTCACCATTTTTAAATCTTTTATTTTATCTAATTTTAATTTTTGTCCTCTCTCATGGCATTTTTGCAGTATCAGAAATACAAGAAAAATTGAAAAGATACAAGATAGAGATTTACGTTTTATTGATAATGATTATAGCTCTTCTATTAAAGATCTTTTAGATAGAAATAAATTAGAATTTTTACATATATGTAGGCTGAAGACCATGGCCAATGAAGTATACAAGATTTTAAATAATGTTGCTCCAGAATTCTTAAAGAGTCTTATCAACAAAAAACAAGTTTTATATAATTTTAGAAATGTTGACACTGTGACTACACCAAGAGTAAATTCTACCACATATGGCAAGAAATCTTTTCGTTTTGAAGCCGCCCAGGTGTGGAATAGCCTACCAAATGAGGTTAGACAAGCAGAAAACTACAAGGTTTTCTGTAGGCTGTTGCACACCTGGGAAGGTGACCTCTGCCAGTGTTCTATATGTTCGTGACTTTCATCTTATTGATCCCCCATTTTTATTTGAGATTTTTGCTTTTATTTTGCTTCTTACTTTACTTTAATTTATCTGAGTATTTTATTCCATCATTTTCCAATATAAAGTATCGTAATTAACCATCTGTGATATATATGAAATATGTGCTTGCAAAACCTGATATGTTTTTATGTTTTTATGTTTTATGATTATGATTTATGCTTATGTTATAATTAGAACTGTTCCTGCTTTTTTACATGTATGTGCTATCATCAAACTGTTTTCTGATTATTTTAGTAGTTCAATGTATATGGTTATGCTTCAAATCCTACCTTTTCTACTAGCCTGCCTTTTACCTTGTTATTACTCTTTGTCGTAAAAATAGCTCCACAGAGCTAATGTTCAATGTTATGCCATATACGACTCTAAATAAAACTTCTGGTATCTTGTGTATCTTGTCAGTAGTATATACGCCTCTGGTCCCATATGATCGTTTATGACTGTATGACACCGTTTATTGACAACAAGTAATTCTCTAGGTCCCGGAAAGCTCATTAAAAAGAGGTTATAATTCCTTCTGTCATAGACAGAAAGATTGTCACAACTTTTCCCGTATCAGACCTTGGCCCCACAAGTGTCGGGGTTGGGACGATGATCCCTGGGGTTCTCCTTAACAACATCAGCGACCTCTGCTGGTAACATATTTTATGGTTTCGTATTCAGTGCTCTAGATTTCACACATACCTTTCAAAAATGGACGGATTGCGATTTATTTTCAATCAACAGTGATGAAGAATTGGATACCATTTAACACACTTGTCTTTGTTAATTCATTGTCCTTTTTGAATTTTGAAACAAAACGATATTACATCATTGCGTCCGTCAGAACAGATCCAACTCTACTGCCAGTCACTGGTAATGCTCCCGATTCCTTTGTGTTATTGGGACTCAGCTAAATCATGGGAGTCTGAGATAATGACACAATGTTCCGGAATTGTCTTGCGTAAATGGTGATATTTCTGTTGTTGCTTTAATTTCTAAAATACGTGCGCCAATAAGCTAACTTTATATACAAGTACAGAAATTTATTTTAACGAAATTTTGCATATCACAGTACAAATAGTTGTACTAACGGTTCATCGCTTTACAACATCCGCTCCTACATACACGTGTACGTTTGGTTTAAATTATTACAATAGTTATTGACCAAACAAACAGAAATGATCAAATATTTTATCATTATATGTATTACAATAAACTAATGTGTACAGTGGGATGGAATAGGGAGAGCAATTTAGTACAGTTGAAATTTATCATATTAGGACATATTACAAAAACTTCCCCAAACCATAACGTCACTGTTTTTGAAAACCAACAGACATTTCATAACGCCAATGTACCCAAATTGATATCATATTTTTATAAAGCAACGGTTAATGTTAACATTGTAACATCAAAAACGTGAAATTTCGCAGATTTTATCAACGATGATTTTAAAAGACTTTATAAAAATGTGGTATCCATTTGGGTCCTGTATCCATTTTGGTACACTGACGTTACATCTCGGACTGAACCATTGTCCTATCACAGCCTTTGTCAATGTGGCCACAGGCATGTTCCACTGGGATCAACGCACAATGAAGCACTTTATATATATAAAGGGACGTAACTCCCACTGAAGTGAGTAGGATTTATTAGACTAAGTAAAGTTTCTAACTAGATATGTTTTGGTGATTGTCGTACTGGTCCCTCAAATCTTTTTTTTTTCGTTTTTGATAAAACATCATTTGTTCTTTAATGAATGCATAATAAATCATAACTGATTAACTCAAGTTCTAGGTAAAATTTACTAAAAATGAGCTCCGAAATAGGTTTAATGACTCTTTATCTCTACATCTTAATATGATAGTCCAAGTCCAAGGTTTAAGCTTCTATATAGGCCTACATGAAATTGTTATTCCAAATGCAATTTTGTTATTAGAGTCTATATTCGTTTAGAAGTCGAATCAAACTACAACCTACCATAAACGCTGAACAGGGTGGGTTATTTATTACAAACCTGATCGTGATAGCATTCCTCTAAACAGAAAAGATATTCCAGGAATTCGGACCTTAAACTTACGTTTCGTGAATAAGATATTAAATCTTACCTTTGTATCATCTGAGGAATCATCTAACACGTTATTCCTTAATATTAATGAAATCAATCCGCGCAGGAACTTGAAAGTTGAGGAATAAACAACAAGACGGACTTCCTGTTTTCATATATATCCGGAATGGTATAAAATGACTTCACATGATTAAGCTAGTAAACACCGACAGTGCTGCTCAAATATGTTACCGGGCAACAACCATGAAAATGTCTTTCTCAACTTACATTCCTGTTACAAGCGACTTCTC
This sequence comes from Mizuhopecten yessoensis, assembly GCF_002113885.1. Classification (NCBI taxonomy): domain Eukaryota; kingdom Metazoa; phylum Mollusca; class Bivalvia; order Pectinida; family Pectinidae; genus Mizuhopecten; species Mizuhopecten yessoensis. The sequence continues at coordinate 1,078,900 of NW_018405900.1, forward strand.
TCAGCTTACATTCCTGTTACAAGCGACTTCAATACAAAATGAAGGACGATCTTGACGATTTATCGCTTTGTCATGGCGGCAATTTTCAGCATTACTTAATACGAGAATTTGATCCTATTTATATCAATTAACAGAGCATGTTTAATAAACAATAGGAATCTGATGAATCCATCTTCATGATGACAGTATATTGTCTACCGTCACGAACGCGCCTTTAAACGAAACCGGGCGGCAGGCGCATTCGTGTTTTATCGGTTTCTGTCAAGATATCAGAATAACGGTCCAGGCACAAGTTATTACAATTTATTAACATTTTCTCTCATTTATATCTACTTAATGACACGAAACACGGAAAATGATTATACATACGTAATATTATCACAATTGTAATAATTAGGGAAAGACCGGGGCAAGTTCGGCCCGGGTAACTTTGGTCACCCTTTGGATTTTTGGTCTTGAGCAAATACTTCACTTGACTTGACGAGACATTCACACGAAAAAATGATGTGCAAACTCAATTATTAACTTTTTAAAAGGAAGATGTTACTTTTGTCAGAGTAAAAAGAAAACCATGACCTCACTCTCTTTCTTGAAACTGATTTGCTAATTATTTAAGTAGTATACATTTATTGTATTTGTGTAACTCATTGTCCGCTTCACATACTGGTAGCTTTATATATATATAAACCAAGCAATGACGTCTGTATAGCTGTAATATCCGAATTTGTGGGCCAGGCTAGGCGCTTGATGCTAGGACATGCTCGGCCCAGGCAACACACGCATGGGGAGTCGTGACAGTGGCGGGAAAATCTGACGTTGCATGTTTTATGACGTCATAATTCTGCTGATTGCAACGTGGGCCTAACCACGTATTGCCTATCCGAACTTGCCCAGGTCTGAAATATGACGTCATATGAATGTAATAAGTGGCGTCAATATTGTCATTTTAATCAGCAGAAGAATACAAAAACACAGTCTGTAATCTATATATTGCCTCAAGGTTATAGACAATTATGCATGCATACTGTTTCATCATTATGTTTTCTGCTTTCAAAATTTCTCATTGATTCTGAGTTATATACATTTATATAGAAATTCTGCAATATTTATTAGGACATTCTCTTGTAATGAAAGTACCTTTTTACTCCAAACAATATTTCAAATTGTATCACAATAAAAAACATTGAGTAGAAATTCGCAGAAGATGTCATTCATACGTAACGAAGAAAATCAAAACGAAGAGAAAAGAAAGAAGGAATATTCCCGACCTAATAACACCAAAACATCTAAACTACACTGAGTACCGTACAGTAGCCTTTAGTTTCAACGGAATCGTCATAAACCCGTATGGGTGTTTTACGATATTATCTTTTTACAACTCCCAGATTCAGGGTAATCAGGATTTTCATTTTTTTTTTCCATACTGGTACCTCCATAAACGGTAAAATTGGTTTTCAGTCTTTTCAAAATCAGGTTCACAAATCAGACTTTAACTCATATATTGAAATAAGACTTCGACTCCTAAAGTATCAGCGAGGGGGGAAACCCACTTTCAGCGACATCTCTCCTCAAGATTACTGTTCTACTTAACCTAGTTCGGAATACATATGCTGAGGAAGTTTGAGTGTAACAACGGAAAGTCACACTGTTAAAGCTAACAGCGTGCAGGAACGCCCATTCTGACCTCATGAAAAGGTTATTACTTTTATCCTATCTTGTCAAAGTATGAAGACTGGGAATAAATAACAAATTGATTTACGTAGCCTTATCACTAATTGTTGTCCATTGCTGTTCAGAATTTGATAGAAAGCTTACAAAATTGTCCCATAATTCCGCGGTGACTTCCGCCCAGGGTGGTCTCTGTTGTCTAATAATCGATCCCAAGACTGGTGTGCAGATTTTATTTCCGCAACTGGGAGCAACTGTTCTACTCAAATGCCAGGCAATTTGATTCATTTACTCAATAACGGTTTCACTAGAGGGTAGAACTCCTTTATTCCTCTCAGTTTCGTGTGAAATTCTCGCGACTCACACACAGAGAGAGATAGACGTCTCCACGAGTTTCTGGCGTCTTGTCTGATGCGTTTGTTTTCGGTCACAACACGATACGGTATAGCTATAACTGGACCAAGCCGTTTACTGTGGAATAGTTTTACCCATCTATGAACAAAGGCAGGAAGTACTTGATATACCAGTGTCGTGCTGTTGACTATGGAACTATGTATGGTCCTACTGGGACCGACTGAAAAACTGTTGGCTGATTAACGACCAATTCCCTACCGTAGCCAAACCGAACCAAAACCTTACTCGAAACTATATCAATTTCTTAAATTGAGTTGAACTGTCAGTCATGCTTTTCTGCATTACAGTTAAGAAAACATGTTGATTCAAAATATAAGTTTAAGAGCCTGTTACTTCGCAGTGCATCTGACAACTTCCGTTATATGATTTCTTCCGGTAGTCATTGAATACAATTTAAGGTGCTAAACCACACCGCGTTGTACTTGCGTTCGATGACATGGTAGGTCACGTGTTGCTCCATAACGCCACTTTACTGCGTTGTATATCTGCTCCAAGCACACAAAACCAATTTATAACGCCCATTTATCGAATTAATGGCGTGGTCTTGCTTTTTATCGCTAATGTTTACGCCGCTCTTGTCGCTATATTTCTGGACCAATCAGTGCTAATGAAATCAGATGCGCCAGCCCGTGACTGCCTTGCGTCCATTACTAAATATGGCTGCCTGTAGTTGACGACTTAGTAGGCTGTAGATGTAACAGGTTTACTGACGTAACAATGTACACTTACAGGTCAAGATTCCTTATCATTTTGATGCAAGGACAAAAATCAAATAGATTTAGTTAGAGAACGCCCATAGGAAGTGTTGTAACATGGAATGGGATGAGCTCACGATCCGAAATTCCTAGAAGGCGTGTCGGCGGTCGATGAAGGGCTACCACTGACGTTATCAGTGTCCAGATTAATTCACATGCTATGTAACAAATACAACTGGCATGTTGAAAGATTAGAAATTAAGCTTTCACATAAAAAGTCCCACATGGCGGAATTATCGAAGTATAAACCACATGCACGAATCTTTAAACGATACATATGATATGCTTTAACAATTTATTATTCATCACGGAAGACGTGGTTAGACGGATTCAGAGGTGATCAGACGTCCTCGAGGTTAGTGTAACAGAACTCGTTATACACTACACGCAGTGAAACAGCATCCCCGTGTATTATGAAATATTGAGAATCAAAAGTGAAAGGGATAAACTACACTGAGACACAACAGAAACACCAACCTACGTGTATGCTTAGGTTGCTGATAAAATAAATCGTGTTATATTTCACTTAAAGTGCCTATGTTGCACAATATGTGTACTTATTGCTTAAGATTAAAACCAGGCACTTAAATTGGTTTGTCAATTTTCCCGAAGGACAAACTCTATATGGAACACGCATTTCGGATTAATATACTCTATCACTCTTGTGTGATAACCCCAGCGAAGACTTAGGGAGTCACTCTTTCGTAATAATATTAATCCGTACCGTATGATGAATGGTGCTCGTGCGACAAATGTGATGACGTGATCCTACAACAAGAGGCCCAATGGGCCTGCATCCCTCACCTGGTATTAATCTCACACTTGTAATCTTAAAAGTTGACGAAAATACAGCTACAGGCAGAATATCAGTGTTTGATTCATAAGAACCTATTAAAAGATTTAAACATATGACGCCTGTGACCTTGAATGTCGAACAAGGACATTAGGTTGAACACACTTTATAGTCTTCCAACCCAGCATGCTTCTTGCAAAATATCATTACCCTGGACCTTTTGGTTAAACAGAACAAATTATTTAAATATTTAAACACATATTGACCACTGTGACCTTGAATATGGGCGAAGGTCATTCACTTGGTAGTCCTTCATCCCAGCATATTAATGTCCAAATACCATCACCCTTGGCCTTTTCCTTATTACGAAGAAGTCGTTTAAGGTTTTCAACATATTTGACCACTGTGACCTTGATTATATGTCAAGGTCATTCATTTGAACAAACTTGGTAGTCCTTCATCCCAGAATGTTAATGGCCAAATACCATCACCCTTGGCCTTTTCTTTATAGCAAAGAAGTCGTTTAAAGGTTTTCAACATATTTGACCCCTGTGACCTTGATTATATGTCAATGTCATTCATTTAAACAAGCTTGGTAGTCCTTCCCAGCATGTTACTGGCATTATCCTAGGCCTCTTGGTTGTTCAGAAGAAGTTGTTTAAATATTTTTAACATATTCAACCCTTGTGACCTTGAATATAAGTCAAGTTCATTCATTTGAACTATCTTGGTAGTCCTTCATCCTAGCATGCAACAGACTCAATATCAATACTCCGGGCCTTTTGGTTATTGAGTAGTTGTTTGAAGATTTTAACATGTTTGACCCCTGTGACCTTGAAAGTGGGTAAAGGTAATTTATTTGAACACACTTGTTAGCCCTTCATCCCAGCATGCTACAGGCCCAATGTCATCAGTACCCTTGGCCTTTTGGTTAGTGAGAAGAAGTTGTTTGAAGATTTTAAGACATTTGACCCATGTGACCTTGAAAGTGGGTCAAGGTTATTCATTTGAACAAACTTGGTAGCCCTTCATCCCAGCATGCCACATGCCCTATGTCATCAGTAACCTGGGCCTTTTGGTTATGGAGAAGAAGTTGTTTGAAGATTTTAAGACATTTGACCCCTGTGACCTTGAAAGTGGGTCAATGTCTTTCATTTGAACAAATTTGATAGGCCTTCATCCCTGCATGCTACAGGCCCAATATCAGTACCCTGGGCCTTTTGGTTATTGAGAAGAAATTGTTTAAAGTAAAATATTGACGCCGGACGACGTGGGAATCTACCTCTGAAGTGTGGGATATCATTTTCTCATTTTTAGTAGAGTTTCCTCCTATCGTGATGTAGGTATACCAGGGCTATGTTTTAGTAGAGTTTCCTCCTATCGTGATGTAGGTATACCAGGGCTATGTTTTAGTAGAGTTTCCTCCTATCGTGATGTAGGTAAACCAGGGTTGGGTTATGCTATAGTAGAGTTTCCTCCTGTCGTGAAGGCTATGTTTTAGCAGAGTTTCCTCCTATCGTGATGTAGGTGTTATAATAGAGTTTCCTCCTAGCCACGTATGACGGACTCTCCTTGTAGAGTTATGTAATGAGAACAACCATTTGTATAAGACGTCTATGTGATAAACACGAACGTGATCCTTTAAAAGCTTTATAGATTCAAGCCACGTCTGTCAGATCAATCGATGATGATAGCAATTGTTGACAAAAAAAGAGAGAAGAAATCACACCAGATAGTGCACGTATTACGTCACTGGGGTGGCTATAAATAGATCATTCTGTGTTACATTCTCTGGAATGGTGGATGTTTAGATTCTCCGATAAAAAATTATCATGAATTGCTCTTACTTTTAATTCCTCCGTTGATGATTGATTGCTTATCTCCTGTTATAATGACGTAATAGAGTCTCTATGACATCATCATCCCATAAACAATATCGATAAATAATTCAGTTCTTATTTTAGTTCTAACCTTGACTGTGTTGAGATCCAAGCATACAGATTAGTTGGTAAAGTTAATTAAATAATTGTGTTGACTACATATTTAGTATAAAAATCCTTGTGCAGTGTAACATCAATCTGTCAACTCACACAACACACCACTGAATACATTCTTTGTTAAAACCTGACACACGGCACTCTGTTACATTATTTGAGACCTGACACACGGCACTCGGTCACAATATTTGAAACCTGACACACGGCACTCTGTTACATTATTTGAGACCTGACATACGGCACTCGGTCATAATATTTGAAACCTGACACACGGCACTCAGTCACATTGTTTGAAACCTGACACACGGCACTCGGTCACATTATTTGAAATCTGACACACGACACTCGGTCACATTATTTGAAACCTGACACACGGCACTCGGTCACATTATTTGAAACCTGACACACGGCACTCGGTCACAATATTTTGATTTCAGACTTAATGCACCTCACAAGAGAACTTAACGACTAACTCAACAGCAAATTACATGATGTGGTGTGTGTAGTATATACAAAACATAAACCACGAAACAAAAACACTGTCCGAGGTATTCAAAAAGTGTCGACACCACGTGCACATGTCAGGTCACCTGTCGATATACTACAGGTCACGTTTCATTGATAATCTGTCGATACACTACAGGTCACGAATCATTGATCACCTGTAGATACACTACAGGTCACGTGTAATTGAGCACCTGTCGATACATTATAGATCACGTGTCATTGATCAACTGTCGATACTTTATAGATCACGTGTCACTGATCGTCTGTCTATACACTACAAGTAACATGGCTTTGATCCCCTGTCGATCCCCTCCAGGTCACGAATCATTGATCACCTGGAGATACACTACAGGTCACGTGTCATTGTTTACCTGCCGATACATTATAGATCACGTGTCTTTGATCAACTGTCGATACTTTATAGATCACGTGTCACTGATCGTCTGTCTATACACTAAAAGTAACATGGCTTTGATCACCTGTCGATTCACTACAGGTCACGAATCATTGATCGCCTGTAGCTACACTACAGGTCACGTGTAAATGAGCACCTGTCGATACATTATAGATCACGTGTCATTGATCACCTGTCGATACTTTATAGATCACGTGTCATTGATCACCTGTCTATACATTATACACCACAAATAACATAACATTGATCACCTGTCGATACACTACAGGTCATGTATCTTTGATCACCTGTCGATACACCACAGGTCACGTGTCCTTGGTCACCTATCGATTCAGTTTGGTCACGTGTCATTGATCACCTATTGCTTAACTACAAATCACTTGACATAGGTCACCTTCCACCATCCCACCCAACGTCGACAGCAGAAAGATATTTAATGTAAATGCCAGTGTGACAAGCAGAGCACGTGACATACACAGGCGCTTTCATTGAAACACATATCTCCTACTTTTGTGTATTCGAGACTAACAGGGTTCTGTAAAGTCGAATACAATGTAATATATATGTAACATTTCCCTACCTCAATCAACGTTTTTGAGTAATGGTATGTCCAGGAATCCCGTCCATGGTAGACATTGTGCCCGGACCCCGTACACGTACAAACATTCAGACTAAATTGTGGTCACAATTCATTTACGACATCCGCCTCATTCTCAGTACGATGAACGGACGCGGAGTTTCCGTCAACATACTTGGACTTTTTCCGCTCCCCAGATATTATGTCACTGTTTGTGTTTTACACAGACTATACGCTGGACTAGAGTTAATTTTTCCTTAATGAAGATGTTTCCGCTGACATTCCATGTTAAGCATTTTTATCACAATGTTGGTGTTGTTAGGACTTACACAAACACACATTTTTAGAATCCAAAAGGACAATATATGAGACTATCAAATTCTAAATACGGAAGTAAGATACAATTTTGGATTATCTCATTCTGAAAACAGAGGTACGATAGGCTACATGCATTTAAAGCGTTTGTCAGTGGCTGTATACAGCGTCCTACCATCTGCTATTGGCTATATAAAGCTTCAATTTCCCTGTCAGTAGATACATGTATATAAAGCGTCCTACCCTCTGTCAGTGGGCTATATAAAGCGTCCTACCCACTGCTATTGACTATATAAAGCGTCAAACCCTCTGCCAGTTGCTATATAAAGCGTCCTACCCACTGCTATTGACTATATAAAGCGTCAAACCCCCTGTCAGTGGCTATATAAAGCGTCAAACCCTCTGTCAGTGGCTATATAAAGCGTCCTACCCACTGCTATTGACTATATAAAGCGTCAAACCCCCTGTCAGTGGCTATATAAAGCGTCAAACCCCCTGTCAGTGGCTATATAAAGCGTCAAACCCCCTGTCAGTGGCTATATAAAGCGTCAAACCCCCTGTCAGTGGCTATATAAAGCGTCAAACCCCCTGTCAGTGGCTATATAAAGCGTCAAACCCCCTGTCAGTGGCTATATAAAGCGTCAAACCCCCTGTCAGTGGCTATATAAAGCGTCAAACCCCCTGTCAGTGGCTATATAAAGCGTCAAACCCCCTGTCAGTGGCTATATAAAGCGTCAAACCCCCTGTCAGTGGCTATATAAAGCGTCAAACCCCCTGTCAGTGGCTATATAAAGCGTCAAACCCCCTGTCAGTGGCTATATAAAGCGTCAAACCCCCTGTCAGTGGCTATATAAAGCGTCCAATCCTCTGTCAGTGGCTATATAAAGCGTCAAAACCTATGTCAGTGGCTATATAAAGCGTCCCACCTTCTGTCAGTGGAAATATAAAACGTCCAAACCTGTATAAGCAGTTTACTTCAGGGTTCGTGTTATGAGGTTTTCATTGTTTTATTTGAATGTTTTTCATGGTTTATTCTCCCAAACATTGTACTTTTATCTTTATATACCGTACATAAGAAACATTATGCAATAGTGGAAAGAGTTCCGTCCGTTGTCACAGATAAGGTCATATGCGAATCAATTCCCAAGAATATTCACTAATTCATTTCACATATCAATGGTAATGCCCGTCCAAGTGCTCTGAATTGTCCATTATTCATCGTACAATCCCCTAACGTCACTTTTCGGAATCATCGAGTCCCATGATGGACATTAACAGTTGTACATTTCAACATCATCAAATCAACGTCGACCTGGGAACAAAGGATTCTGACATAGCCTGACATTTCCGGATCTTCTGGCATCCGGAACCGGTTCACGCGTGTAGCTAGCATGGTCTTGCCAAGTCAATTCAGATAAGGAAATGCAACAGGAAGCCGTAATTTGCATCACAAATCTGAAAGGTCTCGATTCTTCTAATGTTCCTAATGAAAACGATATTATTCTACTGATGTCTGTCCATTTGTGTATCAGCGTGGTACATATATGTATACGTTCTCAGTAAGCTATGAATACAATGTTCTACGAAACAGAAAATACCCACTAAAATACACGTCGAGGACGCCGTTATCTAGGTGTAATCACTATAGTATTGCCACGCCCTATATTAAATAGGAAAGGTTTAACGGGTCCTTTATTTACTGATGCGGTCAGGTCGTCCTGTGTTGTTATATAAGTAAACGCTATCAAAGTCTTTCACTATTTTGGCCAGGTCACGTGTTCCATATTTGTGGCAATACTGGTGACGTCACGGAGCTACTTTCGCTCTATATCGCGGATATACTCACTGTAACTTGGTCTAAAATGTCACAATCATTACGCTGTCCTGCCACCCATTTATTGGCCTGGGATGCAAGCGGAGATATAGTCTGTGTTTATTCATCGGTCAGTACACCACCAAATCCTAATGACTTAATGCAGCTATCGGTCAATACCAAGCCGTTTATAATTTGGTCCATGTGCAAAAATCATAGTCAGTTTCCGTAAGCACTTCCTGAATATTGACCTAATTCAGATATATTGGTGTTTGTTTGTCAGCTGACCTAATCAAGTTGACCATGCACTACAAACATGACATTTGATACATACATTTCACGGTCGAGAGTATTAATAGCAACAGTATCGGAATCAGTTTTTGTCTTAGAACGAATAGTTGCTAAAGGGACTACCGTGCAGTGTTACTGACATTCCCCGGAAAGGAAAACCACAGCTATACACATAAAACATATACGAGTAAGATAATGGACAGGTAAGATCTGATCTCGGGTGTATAACTGGAGTTTCTGGCAGCGAATCGGTGTCTGTTTAGGATAATGCTTGTATTCATCAAGTTAACTTTGACAACTCATTTTTGACAAATGATTGAAGTATACACATGAGAATTGTGTGTCGAACTTAAGGCCCTGGGGCTTTAACCTCCCTCTCTAATATCGTTATCACAGATATCATAGTAAAGAAACTGGAATAACAAATATGACACGGGTTAGAATTGAAAGCACCTGCCTTATGACGTCCATCGTTTATACATGTATATCAATAACAAACGACTTTGACCTCTGAACGTCGACGTATATACCGGGATTACATTCGCGTATTCCGGTTGAAACGATTAAGATGGCGTAAACATATTCCACGATAAACGAACGCACTTGGACCGAACAATAGGCAGAGCTAAAACAAGAGGCACAATGGGCCTGCATCGCTCACCTGGTATTAATCTCACACTTGTAATCTTAATAGTGGACTAAATAACAGCTACAGGCAGAATATCAGTGTTTGATTCATAAGAACATATTAAAAGATTTAAACATATGACGCCTGTGACCTCGAATGTCGAACAAGGACATTGGGTTGAAAGTGGGAAAAGGTCATTCATTTGAACAAACTTGGTAGCCCTTGATCCCAGCATGCTACAGGTCCAATATCTGTACTCTCGGCCTTTTGGTTATTGACAAGAAGTCGTTTGAAGATGTTACGACATTTGACCCCTGTGACCTTGGAAGTGGGTCAAGGTAAATCATTTGAACAAATTTGGTAGCCCTTCATCCCCGCATGCTACAGGCCCAATATCAGTACCCTCGGCCTTTTGGTTATTGAGAAGAAGTTGTTAGAAGATTTTAAGATATTTGACCCCTGTGACCTTGGAAGTGGGTCAATGTCGTTCATTTGAACAAACTGGGTAGCCCTTCATCCCAGCATGTAACTGGCCAAATATCATCAGCCTGCGCCTGTCGTTTTCTTTCTAGGTTCAACAGTTTCAACTGGTTGAACCGGATACGCGAAAGGGGCCCTGTCAATTCCAGGTCAGGCGACATCTGACGGTCACCGTTTATACCTGTACATTCTTGGACAGACGAGCTGATAGAAACATTGAGAAAAAGGAACTATGTGAGTCTTATTTCGTGTCTATATCTAAAATGTCTCGTAGCCGGGTTTGTTAGAGTTATAGAATGGCATCGATGTGTGAATTAGTTAGATGTTACACCCATTCGGAACAACTCCATTTTTATTGTGACCATTAAACAGAAACGCACTTATTCGGAACTTCTCCGTTGTCAGCTTCCTATTCAAACCCAAAATTACTCACTCGGAAGTTTCCTATTTTAGTTTGACCATAAAACCAAAGTGACCATTTGGAACTATATCTACTTTAGTGTAGCCATTAAACTAAAGTGACCCATTCGGAACATCATCATGTTCAGTGTAAATACTGGGCCGTTCGTAAATCTTACCTAATTATTATTAATGCATATGATACGACTGGTGACTCAGATGGTCGTACAATGTTGGGTATGACCTGAGTGTGCCGTATCGAGCTGGGGATTCTGGTCAGCACTATAAACGGCCTGGTAATAACATATACAAAAAAATATGTATGGTAAGGGGAATCTGCATAGAAAAAAACGCGAAAATACTCTTATCCAGTAAATATTGAAAATAAAAATATAACATGGTCCATATCAATATCATATGGTTAATATTCTTACTGTGGGATCCATGTCACTATCTGCTGGCCAAGAACATAACTCTACATTAAGGTACAGTCTACAGAGGTCATGCTACGCTAAGGTATAGTCGACAGAAGTGCTGCTACACTAAGGTAACATTGGGTTGAAAGTGGGAAAAGGTCATTATAGTCGACAAAGGTGTCGCTACACTAAGGTACAGTCGACAGAAGTGCCGCTACCCTAAGGTACAGTCGACCGAAGTGCCGCTACACTAAGGTACAGTCGACAGAAGGGCCGCTACACTAAGGTACAGTTGACAGAAGTCACGCTACCCTAAGGTATAGTTGACAGAAGTCACGCTACACTAAGGTATAGTTGACAGAAGTCACGCTACACTGAGGTACAGTCGACAGAAGTGCCGCTTCACTAAGGTACAGTTGACAGAAGTCACGCTACACTAAGGTATAGTCGACAGAAGTGCCGCTTCACTAAGGTACACTCGACAGAAGTGCCGCTTCACTAAGGTATAGTCGACAAAGGTGCCGCTAGACTAAGGTACAGTCGACAGAAGGGCCGCTTCACTAAGGTACAGTTGACAGCAGTCACGCTACACTGAGGTACAGTCGACAGAAGTGCCGCTAGACTAAGGTACAGTCGACAGAAGTGCCATATCACTAAGGTACTGTTGACAGAAGTCACGCTACACTGAGGTCCAGTCGACAGAAGTGCCGCTTCACTAAGGTATAGTCGACAAAGGTGCCGCTACACTAAGGTACAATGAACAGAGGTCCCGCTACACTAAGGTACAGTGAACAGAGGTCCCGCTACACTGAGGTACTGTGAACAGAGGTCCCGCTACACTGAGGCACAGTGAACAGGGGTCCCGCTACACTGAGGTACAGTGAACAGATGTCCCGCTACACTAAGGTACAGTGAACAAAGGTCCCGCTACACTGAGGTACAGTGAACAGGGGTCCCGCTACACGGAGGTACTGTGAACAGAGGTCCCGCTACACTGAGGAACAGTGAACAGGGGTCCCGCTACACTGAGGTACTGTGAACAGAGGTCCCGCTACACTGAGGCACAGTGAACAGGGGTCCCGCTACACTGAGGTACAGTGAACAGGGGTCCCGCTACACTGAGGAACAGTGAACAGAGGTCCCGCTACGCTAAGGTACAGTGAACAGAGGTCCCGCTACACTGAGATACAGTGAACAGAGGTCCCGCTACACGAAGGTACTGTGAACAGAGGTTCCGCTACACTGAGGTACAGTGAACAGGGGTCCCGCTACACTGAGGTACAGTGAACAGGGGTCCCGCTACACGAAGGTACTGTGAACAGAGGTTCCGCTACACTGAGGGACAGTGAACAGGGGTCCCGCTACACGAAGGTACTGTGAACAGAGGTTCCGCTACACTGAGGGACAGTGAACAGGGGTCCCGCTACACGAAGGGACTGTGAACAGAGGTCCCGCTACACTGAGGGACAGTGAACAGGGGTCCCGCTACACGAAGGTACTGTGAACAGAGGTCCCGCTACACTGAGGTACAGTGAACAGGGGTCCCGCTATACTGAGGTACTGTAAACAAAGGTTCCGCTACACTGAGGTACAGTGAACAAAGGTTCTGCTACACTGAGGTACAGTCGGGTGTACTAAGAAGTCCTTTTACACTAAAAGGTACACAGTCAGCAGTCAGAACACACTGAGGTATAAGAAGATACGACCACCAGGATTAAATACTAACGATGAAAAATTCATGCCTTACATTCTAATTTTATTTTCTTAATCAAACTTTATTGGACTTTTTATTCGGTGTTGTCAATTTACCTTAAACAAATCGAAATGCCATTGGAGAGCAATTGAATTCCAGCAAAGTAATGAGACCGTTCCCATGGCCCGGGGTTCCGATGTAGACCGTACCCATGGCCCGGGGTTCCGATGTAGACCATACCAATGGCCCGGGGTTCCGATGTAGACCGTACCCATGGCCCGGGGTTCTGGTGTAGGGAGATTAAAGGCCGCGCGCTTCCGCCATAATAACGCATTGAATTCTGCAATCTGATTAAAATTATATCTTCACATCGCTCCCGTTTACTGATATGTCGCGTTGAAGATCTAACAACATCCCGTAGAGGGTCATGTTCAGGCGACCTTTGCATTAACCAATCAGATGAGAGCTTACGCTTTTCTGTAAGTGATGATGTAATGATTTCGGAACACACTTGCTATGATAAAAGACCGAGAGGTGTCAAATGACCACGCCGTGTCTATCTACAAGACAACGTTTGTACAATTTGTGGATTTTGCTTTGAAATAAGAGAGACTTCCTCTTCTGGTGATGTTGTCGTTAAAAAGTTTAACAACCTGAAACTAAAATTAACCAATGACAGGCTTCGCAATATTCAAACTATCACTGGACCAGACGAAAAAGTGGATTTTGGGCTACGAGGTGTCTGCATTAAATGCTACAGGTCCTGCTTTCTGATTGGTTGAATGAAAGAGTTATGTCGCGTTTTGATTGGCTTGTTATAAATGCGATAATGCATTCATGTTGACCTCTGACGTGACCCTCTATGGGATGTTGTTAGATCTTCAACGCGACATATCAGTAAACGGGAGCGATGTGAAGATATAATTTTAATTAGATTGTGAATTCTGCTATATGTACAGGTTTATCCCGAATTGTCAGTTCACTGGCACGTTGTCATTTGAAACGTATAACATCGAGGCATATTGATTTGTTTTCTAGAAATTTCTGTCGTGTTGGAAAGTGAAACCACCTGGGTATTTATTTCAAATCATTATCTGATCGATGGAGTTGTGATGGGTCTCCAAAGGTGTTTTTTCCTGGAGAATTCATAATTAACGAGCCTGACGTACGAAAATCTTCAGTTAATCGGGATTGGAGTTAAAATTCACTGCATTCCAAACAATTAATACAAATCTGATTCCCTCCCACTGAGCCATATTGATGCTTGCTATTGATTGACGTCAACATATATTTTTTTTTATAAAAATAGCAAGCACAAGTGCGACAACACGTGTTTTCTGAGACCATCACATAACAAGCGTACTAGCAGCGCACGAGTGTGTGTTTTTGAAGGGCGTCACACACATGATTAGCATACCAATGATAAGCAATCATCAGTGAACCGTTTGATCTCAAACACATATTTAACCCACATAATTTACAGTTTATTAAACTCTTAATTGAACAGTGTTCACGACCCTCAAGGCATCGACTAAGGACGATAACTGAGTCTGTGGAGCGATCCCTTACTTTGCTGAATGTATTATTTCGAAAAACAAAACCCACGAGTTAAATAACCAACGAGCGTTCTTACATGGAATATGAATGTCGATGCTGCCGTACACGTATCACGTACATCAGCGTATAGTGTGACTCCCCTGATAGTCTGCACTATTAAATACCTTTGTTTTACATGACATTCCACTGGAAAATATAATTGATGGACCAGTTTCGAATTCCCTGTATACAACCTATCTGACACTGAGCCGAAACTCTGGACCAGGTTGTGTTGCGTTCGACAGACAATCTAAATATCACACTCTTCCGATCTTGCGTTAACAACTATTACGTACGCAATAATGCATGAATTGAGTGTACAAATACATGCTCTAATAAACACATTAATTAAGACCTCAGTCATAGCGTAACCTTCCGTATACCAGCTATTATCACCATCATCATCACCACCTCGAACGCTTCCCCAACGACGAGTCAGGATTTCTTCAACAACGCATTCCTGTAAATAATTACTAGTACATACTAGTGACAATTATCGGCACGTATTTCTGCTTTACACTACGACGATAATACATATTTGCAATTCGTGATATGAATTAAGCGTCTGGTAACCAACACTTTTCATTATTCCTAGACCTTTTCCTCAATCCCCACCTGTGTGATGGTGTGATTCCTCCCTCGCTGGCCTCCAAATATCGCTCCATAACGTCCGTGTCTTCAACAATGATAATAGCACTGTTCCACTTTTAGTCTGTACACAGATTAGGCGTCAATGTTCATACTAATACTACTAATCTATAAACACATTTGACACACGCATGGGAAGTCCACCTACAGGGGATAACTGTTTTATACAAAACTAAAGTCCAGGTAAGGATACAATCGAGCTGACTATCAAGATAATGACCGACTCCACACAGACAAGCATAACCTTGATCATATCTCAAGGACGGTAGAGATAAAACCTTATATCATGCCTATTTCTCAACCAAACAATATAACAATGATGTTACAACCAGATATGTACTAAACATACCATGTAGATTAGGAGTGCCTAAATAATGTCAAAACATACCTACAATGACTGCACACTAAATAGATTGGTATGTTCCAATGTTCTTACTCCATACTCGACCCCCACTACTACATTGTAACATTGTATGCACCTACGAGTGATCGTAAATGTTTGACCATTTTTCCCCCCCATCAGCCGGAAGTAAACATGTTCACGTGATCAAATCAACCAAATACTGTGCTGCTCCACTAAGAAATAGTAGAGCTGTCCATCAACCTTTTGATGTGATGGCCATTCAGCACGCGACATTACGCAACGTGGTTTGATCAAGACAGAGGAGGTCAATAGCTAATTAGGAGACGTTGAGTTGACAGAAATCAGGAACAATGAAAGGCAGGGAAACGATCTAATGTTGTCTGCCCTGTCATCAAAAGGAATAATTCAGAGAACACTCGACAGACAGGAAGCAGTGCTGCTTGCACATTGTCGCCGACATGTGAAAGAAATTGCGCAAGATGTGCACACGGGACCAAGATCTAATTATTTCATACAAGGAGCGAACTGTTCCCCTATGATGAGGACAACGACATGCGATGCACGAGATTTGTGTAGCCCAGTGTCTACACTGCCTTGGGACTGTGTCTCAAATGTGTAGGGTAAACTTTGAGTCACGAACGACAGCAAAGGGTTCCCAAACAGCAGCAATACACGAGGTAGTATTGCAGACATCTGCGCATATATCGGGTATTCTCCCACGACACTGGGCTGCCCTATCGTTTCATATGTTACTCTTTGGTTAATTCATAATTTGATGAATGAATTGACTTCCGACTTGCATTATGACGTCAATCCGTCCATATCGGCGACGATAAAATTCCGCGTTAAACGATATATAAAATATAAACTTTATTTATTGTACAACAATAACGAAACAAGTATTCACAACTCTCTA
Organism: Mizuhopecten yessoensis; assembly: GCF_002113885.1. Lineage (NCBI taxonomy): Eukaryota > Metazoa > Mollusca > Bivalvia > Pectinida > Pectinidae > Mizuhopecten > Mizuhopecten yessoensis. Next base: position 1,095,585 of record NW_018405900.1, read on the forward strand.
TTTCAATCACTTTTGTTGGCCCGGATTGTAACGCGCGGGGAGTCTTATTGTGGAGGAAACCGGAGTATCCGGAGAAAAACCACGTTGTAGGGCAAGTGACCCCATACCATTTCTCGTCCGATTGCCTTGGTGAAAGGCAAGTGCGCTATTCATTGCACCACCCGACTACCGTTCAACAATGACAAACTGATGTTTTTTTCCCAGTTTGTGAGAGACTGCATCCGTCCGCCGGCGACAATTCTTCACACTGATTGGCTATAGAGACTGAAAATAACTTGTTAACGAAAATATAGGCTATGCTCAAAATATAGTAGCAGGCTGTTAAAATACATGTCACAACAACCGATATACTGTGCGAATAAGGGCAAGGTCTCGTGGTCCTTTCCGAAAATAAGTTTTATCAAGTTATATTAATCACCCTTGTTGGCCCTGACGTTAGAGCGTAGCGAGTTTTAATGTGTGAGGAAACAAGAGTACCCGTTGGAAATACGTGGTCGGACTGACAAGCCAATACATTTGCACGTCCGATCGGGGAATCAAACCCCAGCCGCCATGGCGTACGGGTAGTGCGTTATCCACTGCGCCACCCGACCACCATTATACATGTACTCGCGCTACAGGTAGATTACGTGGATTATACTTCTATGCTTTGTCAATAAATATTCCATGGCAATTATTTAGCTTTCCTAAGCTAGATAACCTTTCGCTTGACATATGGAAAATTGTCAATACAAAATGTAGTTATATGGAAACGTATGATGTACTTAACTAATAAGGCGTGTGTAGCTACAGCTAAAACGCTGCGCTATCGACTACTTCTTATGTTAAAAGACAGAAAATCCTCCAAAACCAAAAGTTTTCTTTGGTTTATCTGAGTTGCATGAGTTTACGTGCACGTGCATAGCCATGACGACAGGACGATGGAGTGGATATCTGACCAAACCATTGGTCTGCCGTTACATCCGGTCCCAGGGGATTTCGGATGATTCTTCATGCGCGTGATTCAATGAGACTTACTTGAGCGCCCCCTTGAGAAAATGGGCACACATGACGCATACGTCTTTATGTCAAAGCCAACCTATCTGTTTGAGTGAAATGTCGATATGAGGAGAGCGTTTCGTGTTACAATCGGAGACATGATCACTCTTTCATGACGCGTGTCCATATAAATCTGCGATACAGATTTTGGAAGTCTCATATTGCCTGTGGAATCAATAATCATTACTGATGTAGGTTTTCTGTTTCCTCGTGCAGATATCAATCATTGTCAATTATTGATATGAATTCTCCTTAATCTCCATCAGAAATTTGCCACTGAGGAGAAAAATATTCAAACTTTGTCAAGTGCGACATGATTGGTTTTCATGTGACCGTCCGACATATTCACACATGCGCAGATTGCCTGGAAAAAACACTCCCTGTCGACAGGATGTAACAGTAAAACGTTGTTTTTTTATTGCAAGCGTAAATTTTCCTTTAATCGGATATATTTCTTATTGTGTTTTATTAGATGACATTCTACAAGTAATAAAAGGTATACGGGCACGCGATACCATTTAAACAATCGTATAAATAAATTTAAGCGCATATACAGAGTGAGTTATGAAACATGACCTTCTCAATGGAGAACAAACAGTTAAACGAATATATGGATCATCGCACCTCAAACCTTTCATAACACATTGAAACTGTGAATTTCCAGTAGTAAACCAGACATATATTTTCAAATTTTCATTTCAGTCCGACATTTCCTAATTACCAACCTAAGATTGGACATGTCACTCCTGTTGTCAGAATTCATCCACAGTTTAACCGGAAGCAGGTCATTCCTGTTGTCAGAAACGGTTCCGGTTATGTACCGGATATTCCCTTTATAAAGGTATGACAATATGTAGCTGCTGCCATCACTGGTTTAAAACCGATCTGCTCATTTCTGGGTCACTCTTAGTCTTGATGGATTGTTTTAAAAGAGTCTGAAATATCTTGAGTTTGAAATGAAATGAGAAGTTGAATCAAGTTCATAGTGTTTGGCCGTATCGAGGACATGTACTACAGTATTACGAGCCTACCTCGCATATCGTACAGAAAACTTACTACACTGGAAGTATTAAACACCGTAAACGAAATTGTCGGAAACATGTAGATTGTAAGGGAGATAAGAAACCGGAAAGGAAGTGTTATTTTAATCCCATAGATACAAGTGTAAACAGAAACGTCGGGATTCCACGTACAGAAGATAAACTTTCTGCCTTTCGTAGCTGTGATGAGGACGAACATACCATCTCTTTAACAAAGCTATTGATTTATCGCATTTGCTCTAACAATTGTAATCTCGCTACTCATTTAACCTTTATTAAACTTTAACAGGAACGCTTATTATGTGGCCAAATTACCAAGCCTGATAAGGATCTCTCGCACGTGCTGAACAAAGATAGCTTTAGATTTAGTTTCGTACTTTTTAGTGAGTCTGAGAGGTAACATGTTGGATATACAGGTTATACGGACGTCAAGGAAAAGCTTAACAGTCCATATTTATAAAGACGTTCAGGAGAGTTAGACAGGAGTCATACAGGGTATACGGACACTAAGGTATATTTGACGGTGAACATACAGATTATACGGTCACTTAGGTATATTTGACGGTGAACATACAGGTTATACGGTCACTAAGTTATATTTGAGGGTGAACATACAGATTATACGGTCACTAAGGTAAATTTGATAGTGGAGATACAGACTTTATGGACACTACGGTTAATTTGACGGTGAACATACAGTTTATACGGTCACTTAGGTATATTTGACGGTGAGCATACAGGTTATACGGACACTAAGGTATAGTTGACGGTGGACATACAGGTTATCGGTCACTAAGGTATATTTGACGGTTGACAGACTATACGGACTCTGAGGTTAATTTGAAGGTTGACATACAGACTATATAGACTCTAAGGTTAATTTGACGATGTACATACAGACTTTACGGTCACTAAGGTATATTTGACCGTGTATATACATCTTATACGGACACTAAGGTATATTTGACGGTGAACATACAGTTTATACGGACACTAAGGTATATTTGACGGTGTACATACAGACTATACTGACACTAAGATATATTTGACGGTGTACATACAGACTATACGGTCACTAAGGTATATTTGATCGTGTACATGTACATATTATACGGACACTAAGGTATATTTGACGGTGAACATACAGTTTATACGGACACTAAGGTATATTTGACGGTGTACATACAGACTATACTGACACTAAGATATATTTGACGGTTAACATACAGATTATACGGTCACTAAGGTAAATTTGACGGTGGAGATACATACTTTATGGACACTACGGTTAATTTGACGGTGAACATACAGATTATACGGTCACTTAGGTATATTTGACGGTGAACATACAGGTTATACGGACACTAAGGTATAGTTGACGGTGGACATACAGGTTATCGGTCACTAAGGTATAGTTGACGGTGGACATACAGGTAATCGGTCACTAAGGTATATTTGACGGTTGACAGACTATACGGACTCTGAGGTTAATTTGAAGGTTGACATATAGACTATATAGACCCTAAGGTTAATTTGACGGTGAACATACAGACTTTACGGTCACTAAGGTATATTTGACCGTGTATATACATATTATACGGACACTAAGGTATATTTGACGGTGAACATACAGTTTATACGGACACTAAGGTATACTTGACGGTTAACATACAGATTATACGGTCACTAAGGTTAATTTGACGGTGTACATACAGACTATACGGTCACTAAGGTATATTTGACCGTGTACATACATATTATACGGACACTAAGGTATATTTGACGGTGAACATACAGTTTATACCGACACTAAGGTATATTTGACGGTGAACATACAGGTTATACGGTCACTAAGGTAAATTTGACGGTTGACATACAGACTTTATGAACACTAAGATATATTTGACCGTGTACATACATATTATACGGACACTAAGGGATATTTGACGGTGAACATACAGTTTATACCGACACTAAGGTATGTTTGACAGTGAACATACAGGTTATACGGGCACTAAGGTAAATTTGACGGTTGACATGCAGACTTTATGAACACTAAGATATAGTTGACGGTGTACATACAGACTATACGGTCACTAAGGAATATTTGACCGTGTACATACATATTATACGGACACTAAGGTATATTTGACGGTGTACATACAGATTATTCGGTCACTAAGGTATATTTGACGGTGAACATGCAGATTATACGATCACTAAGGTTAATTTGACGGTGAACATACAGTTTATACCGACACTAAGGTATGTTTGACAGTGAACATACAGTTTATACCGACACTAAGGTATGTTTGACAGTGAACATACAGTTTATACCGACACTAAGGTATGTTTGACAGTGAACATACAGTTTATACCGACACTAAGGTATATTTGACAGTGAACATACAGTTTATACCGACACTAAGGTATATTTGACAGTGAACATACAGTTTATACGGTCACTAAGGTAAATTTGACGGTTGACATACAGACTTTATGAACACTAAGATATATTTGACGGTGTACATACAGATTATACGGACACTAAGGTATATTTGACGGTGTACATACAGATTATTCGGTCACTAAGGTATATTTGACGGTGTACATACAGACTATACTGACACTAAGATATATTTGACGGTGTACATACAGATTATACGGACACTAAGGTATATTTGACGATGAACATACAGATTATAAGCACAGTAAGGTAAATTTGACGTTGACATACACGACTATAACGACTCTTAGGTAAATTTGATAGACGCCAAGGAAAATTTTGTCAGCGGATATACAACTTAACAAAAGTTAACTGATAGTTGATGGTGAACGTTATTTGGACGTTAGGGGAAATGCTCTGGTGCTCTCCTGCATTACGGAACATTCTTCGAATAAAGTCCAAAAGGTCAACAAAGTGAATCATTCTAAAATAAATCGTCTACGTTCGTTTAAATGCTTCATCTGTAAAATATGTATTCGCCAACGCTAACATCATAAATCATAGTCAATTTGAATTTAGACTACCGCACGCCATTGGATCTGATCATGTTGTAGCAGTGGGGACACACACAATCAATTTACAATTGTACTTGTTGATGAGCCGTGGTACGTATAATTGTGTACGCTGAGTTGAAACAATGAAAAGTGTGCGAACAAACTTAGGTATCAATCCCAGTAAACAACGGAAACGGACAATCAAAATAAATAAGAAACTAGCGTATATTATATTGAAAGTTCAAGTGGAAATGTAATATACGAATGAATCTTTGATAAAGTCCCTTTCATACATATTTTATTTTTGTTACACACAAAAGCCAATTAGTATTGTTTTATTTTTGCGCGGAGTGTATGTCAGAATTAAATACTTTCCGGGGAGATTTTCGCCATAACAGCATACGGATTTACCACACAACAACATGTACCTAATTATTCCCGTGATGACCTTAGCTACCGAAACCAACGTAGTACAATTCGAGGAAGTTTTAGCCAATGAAACGTGCACTATTTAATCACTTGACTCTGTAATCTCAAGGTCAGCTCTTAGCCAATAAAACACAGGCATTTCATTACGTGTACAATTTTTGTATTACACTATAACCCAGGGAGCTCTCTTAGTCAATGAAACACATGCTTTTAATCAGATAACTGTACAACTTTTCGGGAAACTCGTCGCCAACGCAAAATCAACAAAATGTCTTAGCCAACGAAACACGCGTTCTATCATGTATAAACTTTTTTTGAAAAGCTCATACCGTGTAGCTAATTAAGTAGGATTTGTATTACGTGTATTACACAATCGCCCGGGGAGCTCTAAGCAAACCTTTTCTATTACATGACGACTATGTGATTTCTCTGCAGCTCTAAGCATTTTTATCACATGGGATACATACTGTTTTTTAAGACGTCATAGCGTGAATATCATATTACAGACATAATATTCTACAGAAGACTGTAAGAGTTTCAAGATAAGATGGATTTGATAAGGAAGTGTTACTTTGTGCATCGTTTCTCTATAGAATCCACTTTATCGATTGAAGCCTCGTGCGTACTTAAACCGTCCCATTTTAAAAGTTTATAGTGTAGACATTTGCAAATCGAGTTGTCTTTAAAATTTCCTATGTCTGTAAATGGATTTACTTTATTTGCTATAGCATTGAGAAATACACAGGGGAAGAAAGACTAAAATTTAAGATGAAATCAAATATATTTACAGATTTATCTTCTTAAAGACAAACTTTAGATCGTCTCTCTCGGGAGTCGATACCATTACCTGACGCGATGCTGAAATGTTCAGCTGCACAAAACATGTGGTTCTAATTTGAAAAAAAAATATGTGTAATTATAAATAAAGACACGGTGAAACCGAAACTGTCCGTCATAGTGCGCCAAACGCGGTGTGTGATAATGATACATGTTTAAATGATACAGTAATTCATATCATCAATCAGTTAAAAACCTCATAATACAGTTAACCGTATTGTTTCCCCAGGCAAGGCATTTTTTTTTTATCTTACCGTTATATGGTAAGACCGCTAAATAATGTAAATTCTTTGAATAGCAAGACGGTACAATATTCATACCCTTAAACAGTGAGACAATACAATATTCATACCCTTTAACAATGAGACGATACAATATTCATACCGTTTACAATGAGACTATACAATATTCATACCGTTTACAATGAAACAGTGAAACAATCATACCCTTTAACAATGAGACGATACAATATTCATACCGTTTACAATGAGACGATACAATATTCATACCGTTTACAATGAGACGATACAATATTCATACCGTTTACAATGAGACGATACAATATTCATACCGTTTACAATGAGACGATACAATATTCATACCGTTAACAATGAGACGATACAATATTCATACCCTTTAGCAATGAGACGATACAATATTCATACCGTTTAGCAATGAGACGATACAATATTCATACCGTTAACAATGAGACGATACAATATTCATACCCTTTAGCAATGAGACGATACAATATTCATACCGTTTAGCAATGAGACGATACAATATTCATACCGTTAACAATGAGACGATACAATATTCATACCCTTTAGCAATGAGACGATACAATATTCATACCGTTTAGCAATGAGACGATACAATATTCATACCGTTAACAATGAGACGATACACTATTCATACCCTTTAGCAATGAGACGATACAATATTCATACCGTTTAGCAATGAGACGATACAATATTCATCCCGTTTAACAGTGAGACGATACACTATTCATACCGTTTACAATGAAACAGAAAAACAATCATACCCTTTAACAATGAGACGATACAATATTCATACCCTTTAGCAATGAGACGATACAATATTCATACCGTTTACAATGAAACAGTAAAAGTATCATAACCTTTAACAATGAGACGATACAATATTCATACCGTTTACAATGAGACGATACAATATTCATACCGTTTATAATGAGACGATAGAATATTCATACCATTTAACAATGAGACGATACAATAGTCATACCCTTTAGCAATGAGACGATACAATATTCATACCGTTTAACAATGAGACGATACAATATTCATACCCTTTAACAATGAGACGATACAATATTCGTCCCGTTTACAATGAGACGATACAATATTTATACCGTTTATAATGAGACGATAGAATATTCATACCATTTAGCAATGAGACGATACAATATTCATCCCGTTTAACAGTGAGACGATACACTATTCATACCGTTTACAATGAAAGAGTAAAACAATCATACCCTTTAACAATGAGACGATACAATATTCATACCCTTAAGCAATGAGACGATACAATATTCATACCGTTTAACAGTGAGACGATACACTATTCATACCGTTTAACAGTGAGACGATACAATTTTCATACCGTTTACAATGAGAGGATACAATATTCATACCGTTTAACAGTGAGACGATACAATATTCATACCCTTTAACAATGAGACGATACAATATTCATACCGATTACAATGAGACGATACAATATTCATACCGTTTAACAATGAGACGATACAATATTCACACCGTTTAATAATGAGACGGTCCTTGTGCAATTATAATCATACCGTTTATAAGGTAGACAGTACGATAACCATTAATGCAATAATGCACGGCGGTGAACGGTTTAGATCAATAATGCACGGCGTTGAACGGTTAAACATCAATAATGCACGGCGGTGAACGGTCAACATCAATAATGCACGGCGGTGAACGGTTAACATCAATAATGCACGGCGGTGAACGGTTAACATCAATAATGCACGGCGGTGAACGGTTTACTTCAATAATGCACGGCGATGAACGGTTTACATCAATAATGCACGGTGCAGTTAAACCTGAAAATGTTAGTTATATTGTTTCAGTAGAATAAGAAACTAATATATATTAATGTGGTTATCAGAATTTACAATATAAGTTAACAAATTCCCCGCTTCTCTAGGGTACACGAAAAAAAACACCATTTCGAATCGATGTTATTGTTGCTGGTGCGACCAATGCCATCGCTCCGTCCCAGCTCAATGACGTCACTATTCTTGTTATCGTGCTCCACGTTAGATGACCATGAACGTAATACTTCGAAAGAGAGTTAAAATCTGGTTACAGGTAAGCTTCAACAGGAGTAATCTGTTAATGTAACTTGTGTACAGTCTGCTACTAAGTAAGTTACTTAAAAGTCGGCCTGTTCTAATGTGCATACTCATTTAACGCACTTATAAGAGAGCCCACTGCCAGACAAAACTAAGTCGACTCTGTGCTTTTAATCTGGTTTTAAATAAGCGTTTCGTTAATGAAACACGTTCCCGAAGGCCTCACATTTACCCGAACATAGAAATTCAATGCGTAGTATAGTTTATTTTTAAGGAAGAGAACAACCAGTCAAATGTTATCAAAGTCGGGACACTCGTATGAATAGATACCGTCTGTGACGTCATGTTGTATGGAAGACGGAAGCAGCTACCTGGATAGCGCTGACATTTAGGAAACATGTGTACCTCAACACAATGTGCCATATTCTTAAAGTTTATAGCCTTAACTTCTCACGTCTCCGCGTCTAGGCACCCATAAACTCGACAACCCTTAAATATCGGAGAAATATTTCCTCCTATTCGTGTCTGTGATAGGTGACTGTGTAGAGGCGTCTATATCAATACCCATTGTTCTCACTGTTATGGCCCGGCAAATACATTCACACTCAATAACAGTAACTTGCTCCTTCAAATGGCGACATTCAAAACCTTTCAGTTTCTTTTCCCACCCTCTGGGGATCGAAGGCCCACCAATCTAATAGTGATTTCACAGGAACATTTTCTCTATTGGCAAGCCTGCTAGACAATTCCAACTCATCGAGTTATTTTACTATCTTTTTCAGGAGCTAAAATAAATACCGAATTTAGTAGACATGCATACTAAACTCAAAGATGCTGTGGAGGGTAGGGCTGACATGTCGACATAGGGCAACATTTAGGAAAAACGTTTTCTATTTCCACATAAAACCTTTGTCAGTGGTGAATGGATCTGTAGAGGAACGCCATTAGGCGGCCCACAGCATGTGTTACTATGACAGGCAAAACACGTGCAAGTTTTATACATCATTCAACTAATTTCGCGTGCTAAATTTATTACTATAATAGTTCAAAAGATGTATATGCAAAATTGATGTTCTACATATATGTACACATTTATGTACACTGTACTTAAATATTTATGTTTTAGTAGATGTGTGATGATTGTAGTATTACATGGTCTAACTATTATACAATTCTCAATACTGTCAATTTCAGTTTTACAAGAATATAGGAATGTATTTGCTATCAACAATATGTTAAACCGGCAGAAATTGAAATTGTACATACATTGTAAAAGCCAGTACTTATATAATGTTACCCAGTCGTAGTTACCTATACGGAGTTGATGCAGCGCTGTAAGTACCGCCATACATTGTATAAGCCATTACTTATATAATGTTACCCAGTCGTAGTTACCTATACGGAGTTGATGCAGCGCTGTCAGTACCGCCATACATTGTATAAGCCAGTACTCATATATAATGTCACACATTCGTAGTTACCTATACAGAGTTGATGCAGCGCTGATAGTCCCGCCTTCATACGTGCAGCAGTTTTACTCGTAAACATAGTTAATGTGTTATAAATTCCCAAAAGTAAACGTTATCCTAATGACCAATAAAACAAAGGATAAATCACACGCCATTTTGAAATTAATAAAACGAAATCTCGAGGGTGGTGTACCAAAGAGAAGCGGTTTAATCTCCAATAAAACCATATATACCAAAATTACAACTTTATTACATAATTTGGCTGTATCTGGTTCCCATGTTATTGTCCTTTACATGATCCGGTTCTATCTGGTTCCCGTGGAGTTGTCCTTTATATGATCCGGTTCTATCTGGTTCCCGTGTAGTTGTCCTTCACATGGTCCGGTTCTATCTGGTTCCCGTGTAGTTTTCCTTAACATGGTCCGGTTCTATCTGGTTCCTGTGGAGTTGTCCTTTACATGATCTGGTTCTATCTTGTTCCCGTGCAGTTGTCCTTTACATGGTTAGGTTCTATTTAGTTCCTGTTGAGTTGTCCGTGACATGGTCCGGTTCTATTCTATCTGGTTCCTGTGGAGTTGTCCTTTACATTGTCCGGTTCTATCTGGTTCCGGTGCAGTTGTCCTTGACATGGTCCGGTTCTATCTGGTTCCTGTGGAGTTGTCCTTTACATGGTCCGGTTCTATCTGGTTCCTGTGGAGTTGTCCTTGACATGGTCCGGTTCTATCTGGTTCCCGTGCAGTTGTCCTTGGGTACATGGTCCGGTTCTATCTGGTTCCTGTGTGATTGTACTTTACATGGTCCGGTTCTAATTTGCTCCCGTCTAGTTGTCCTTTACAAGGAGTTGTCCTTAACAAGGTCCGGTTCTATCTGTTTCCCGTTGAGTTGTCCTTTACATGGTCCGGTTCTATCTGGTTCATGTGTGATTGTCCTTAACCTGATCCGGTTCTATTTGGCTCCCGTCTAGTTGTCCTTTACAAGGGGTTTTCCTTTACAAGGTCCGGTTCTATCTGGCTTCCGTGCAGTTGTCCTTTACAAGGTCCGGTTTTATCTGGCTTTCGTGCAGTTGTCCTTTACAAGGGGGTTTCCTTTACAAGGTCCGGTTCTATCTGGCTTCCGTGCAGTTGTCCTTTACAATGAGTTTTCCTTTACAAGGTCCGGTTCTATCTGGCTTCCGTGCAGTTGTCCTTTGCATGGTCCGGTTCTATTTGTTTCCCGTGCAGTTGTCCTTTATATGCTTTGATTTTATATTGTTGCCCTGCAGTTGTTACGTAATGGTATTGTTTTACATACGCATGTTTGGGATATTTGTCTTCTTCACAGAATAGCCTATAATCTCGGAGCGTGTGCAATTTGGTATCTGAAAATTGAGAAAACGGAAGTCTTATGATTTCAACTGTCGTCTGTCACGCAGGCTTTCCCAGCCGTGCGGAAATACAATTTCGTTCTTGGTTATTTCAGACACGCATTGTTACTACAGTATCGTATGTATAGTAAGGGAGTATACCTTATTTACATTCTTAATGTTACTTTGTCACAATGGGAACTTTTTCGAATTTCTCCTTTGTTTAACAAGAGTTAATGCATTTACCTTTGATCATATTTTTCAAATTTCAAAATTGGAAATCTTAAAAGTATTTTATTTCGTGTACGTGTTGTTGATCTAAGACGTCATAGCAACATCAAAGCGCTGACGTACCCAGATCAATATAAACGCTGACGGACCCAGATCGTTAGGTAACTGTCGTCTCTTTGTAATGGGCATTGGGGAAAAATATATAATAAAGAGTTTTTCACAGAAGTTATTTTTTGAATAAAGCACCAATAATGTTAAGAAGCTCTTAGAACCGGCAACTTCCGTCAGATACGGCAGCTGAGAGGTAATCACGTTTGTGACTTTACCGAACGCAGCGTAGTGATTAAAACTGACAAATTTCAAATTAAGTACAGTTCCTCGTGAATAAATAATAGGTCTGTATTTTCCGAACGGTCGCACATTTTATCACTTTGTTCCGTCGACATCATCAAGTGCACCTTACTTTCGCACAATTTGCACATGTAACAGCGCGTTTGGCTCTGTTTTAAATATGCGCTATTCTATCTATGTTAGCGATCCCACACGCGATCTGACAGACAGCAACACCTATCAGATGAACAAAGCTCGGCCCATTCGTCTATAAGCGTCTGGTCCTGCCAAAATCAAAGCAGGGTAATATTTCGAACAGAATATAAATTAAATGGGATGTTTTGTCTTCGGGTCAATCTTGTTTACGCACTTTAATATTTACTGATCTTCTAGATTGGAGAAAACGTGTAAAATTAACTGACACTCAGATACTCGAATCAGAGCCGTTTAGATAAGACCCTCAATATGGCCTTTTCGTACACGTGATTAGTAAGGTACCCGTGGTGGCATATCCATCCGTCAGTTTATGTTCGCGTTTGTGACATCTGTTTTGATACTATGAGGTAACCCAGGTTTCCAACCAAAAACATCGAAACTCACCTTCCTAACAACAGCATTCTTGAACGATGACGCACATCGTCGGAAAGCAAATCTATCATATTAACGATGACATCCATCGCCAAAACGAGGACAACCATAGTCTGAACGAAAAACACCGTCTGAACGATGAAATATGAATGACTTTTTAAATGCCATATGAGCAATGACAACATAATTCATGGTATGCAAATAAGTGTGAGTGTAAATTTCCAGTGTTTTGTTCTGTAATCATCTCGACTTCCGAGGAAATAAAGAATGTCTGTCGAACTGTCTGAATGAATATTGTCAACACATCATAAGTATGTTTCAAAACACTACGGATACGTATAAACACGCCAAGGATATTAATAAACACAACACGGAAATACTTGATACTTTACGTATACGATTCAACCCGCTGTAAATATTGGGAAAAACATGATACAGTTCTGTAAACCCGTCGTAAATAGCGTGGAATGTCAAGTCAACTAAGATATTTGATCGAGTTTCCTAAATGGAGTCAGGAAACTGTAAGAGTATTGATATATTGATTGGGCGGATGATGGCTTAGAATGTTGACTGTAGCCTGCTTCTAAAGATCCTTGTCATCTGTATGTCAAACGTTTAAAGGAAGCTGATAACATATGGATGACATTTCTACAGTGTTGCATACTTTACGTGGGAAGTTCTGGTCGGGGTAATGCAGCGTACTTACTTTTATTGTACATTAACCGCATACCGCCGATATTACACGGTTACTCCAAATCACTTCACAGGCTGCTTTATGAACCGCCTCCTGATGCTGTCACGTGACTATAGTAATTGTTATGTTATTTATTTCTACCCGGCTATAAAAGCACGTGAAGGGGAGATAACTATTCAAACTTCTCTTCATAACAACAAAGATGGCGTCCCACACAGACAAGCGTTCGAGGTTTGCCACTCAGTCAAAGAGGGATATATCTTTGTTTTGGAATCCTATTTTGACTATGGAAGTGCTACAATTTGGTGTATACATTTTAAAAATTAATTAGTGTGTTGTCCGAAATATTGCCAAAAAGGTGTCCGGCAGGGAGCTATTTTAAGTATAAGTACGTAGACCTTTACTTTGCATTGTATTCAACTCGAGCATTGTAAAAACTCTCTCTCTATTTGTTTATGTAAGTACATGTACCTCAATGTATAAACAGTTAGTATTTGATTTACAACAGTATACCTTGATATACGTATGTCACACCAAAAAGATTTGGTGTATACATTTTAAAAATTGGTTGTGTATTGTGTATAAGTCAAACTCACAAAGTGACTTTTGATTTTGCAGAATACAATAATAAAAGATTGTCAGGGTGACAAATTCGTTATGTCTGGGTTAGGAGGGGTCTACGGGCTCATAATTGTATATTGAGATATTGTTTTGTTACAACATATTTCGTAGATTTGTTATTAGACAGCAACCGTTTTGATATTGACACAAGGTTAAAATGAAATGAGACCTTGACCTACATTACAATACACCATTCTGATTATTCCCGAAGATGGCTATATATAAAAACCAGGAGAAAAATAAATGAACAGTCGACTTGTAATAATGTAAACACACGGAACGAGTTTTTCTATTAGAAACTGGTTGGTTCCATATGGAGGTTAATCTGTCACAGTATTGTGAGGGCAATCTGATATCACATGCGTTTGAGATTTGTGTGTATAGAAATATGTCTCATGTCAGAGGATCGAGCAATTGTAATTCCAGATCGACGAGAAAACAGCGCTTGCCAGTAAACGACAAATCGACATTACTCTGCGCTTTCTTCCGGCACGCCCCACCATGTGACAGATATTTCCGTCTGTCACCCGAGTAATCCCCTCGTTTCGGTAATCCATTAAGGTACCTCAAGATATAGACATCGCCCTGCCATATCGACAGACACCCGCAATATCGACAAACTTAAGCATGTCAGCATGTTTGATAAAAGATAAGAATTCGTCTTACTGGGCGATCAATAAAGAAGACAGAAAGATCGACAATATTTAGAGAGACCAGGTACAGCGAGATAATGGATATGTAAGAGAGGACGGACCGGGGTTATCTGTTTCTATGCAAGTTGTTAGATATAAATCTTCGTCGTTTGTGAGCAATGAATCAGTCACATGTTTGTAGAAAACCATGATAAGGATGTAAGCTGGTTCGCACCATGTGATGCTGCTGCCATGATTAAAAACGAACATACTACTCTCCCGTTGTAGAATGATCACTTCCGAGCTATGGAATATTTGACTCGTTAATTTCTTGTCTTCCCTGTATCTATTGTCGGGAATATCGTATATGATCATTGTGACGTAACGATTGACTGTTGGACGTCCCAATTAATCACATTTAATCACATTTAAGCCCCTATAACGCATTGTATATGGCAATCATATCACACCAGTAACAAACCAGAACTGTGTCACCCATATAATCTCCTAGCTATGCTATCACCCTTTAGCAGTGACAATCATATCACACCAGTAACAAACCAGAACTGTGTCACCCATAGAATCTCCTAGCTATGCTAAAATGTATCACCCTTTAGCAGTGACAATCATATCACACCAGTAACAAACCAGAACTGTGTCATTCATTAAATAACCTACCTATGCTCTCACCCTTTAGCAGTGACAATAATACCACACCAGTTACAAACCAGAACTGTGTCACCCATTGAATAACCTACCTATGTAATCACCATTTAGCAGTGACAATCGAATCACACCAGAAAAAAACAGAGCTGTGTTACCCATTAAATAACCTACCATGCTATCACCCTTTATCAGTGACAATCATATCACACCAGTAACAAACCAGAACTGTGTCACCCATTAAATAACCTACCATGCTATCACCCTTAAGCAGTAACAACCATATCACACCAGTACAAAACAGAACTGTGTTACCCATTAAATAACCTACCATGCTATCACCCTTTAGCAGTGACAATCATATCAAACCAGTTACAAACTAGAACTGTGTCACCCATTAAATAACCTAGCTATGCTATCACCCTTAAGCAGTGACAACCATATCACACCAGTAAAAACAGAGCTGTGTTACCCATTAAATAACATATATGATATTACCCTTTAGTAGTGACAATCATGTCACACCAGTAACAAACCAGAACTGCGTCACCCATTTGATAACCTAGCTATGCTATTACCCTTTAGCAGTGACAATCATATCACACCAGTAAAAACAGAACTGTGTCACCCATTAAATAACATATATGATATAACCCTTTAGTAGTGACATTCATATCACACCAGTAACAAAACAGAACTGTGTCACCCATTTAATAACCTAGCTATACTATCACCCTTTAGCAGTGACAACCATATCACACGAGTAAAAACAGAGCTGTGTTACCCATTAAATAACATATATGATATTACCCTTTAGTAGTGACAATCATATCACACCAGTACAAAACAGAACTGTGTCCCCCATTGAATAACCTAGCTATACTATCAGCCTTTAGCAGTGACAACCATATCACACCAGTACAAAACAGAACTGTGTTACCCATTAAATAACCTACCATGCTATCACCCTTTAGTAGTGACAATCATATCAAACCAGTTACAAACTAAAACTGTGTCACCCATTAAATAACCTAGCTATGCTATCACCCTTTAGCAGTGACAACCATATCACACCAGTAAAAACAGAACTGTGTCACCCATTAAATAACCCATCTATGATATCACGCTTTAGCAGTGACAACCATATTACACCAGTAAAACAGAGCTGTGTTACCCATTAAATAACATATATGATATTACCCTTTAGTAGTGACAGTCATATCACACCAGTAACAAACCAGAACTGTGTAACCCCTTTAAAAACCTAGCTATACTATCACCCTTTAGCAGTGACAACCATATCACCCCAGTAAAAACAGAACTGTGTCACCCATTAAATAACCCATCTATGATATCACGCTTTAGCAGTGACACCCATATTACACCAGTAAAACAGAGCTGTGTTACCCATTAAATAACATATATGATATTACCCCTTAGTAGTGACAATCATATCACACCAGTAACAAACCAGAACTGTGTCACCCATTTAAAAACCTAGCTATACTATCACCCTTTAGCAGTGACAACCATATCACACCAGTACTAACCAGAACTGTGTCACCATTAAATAACCTAGCTATGCTATCACCCTTTAGCAGTGACATCCATATCACACCAGTAAAAACAGAGCTGTGTTACCCATTAAATAACCTAGATATGCTATCACCCTTTAGCAGTGACAACCATATCACACCAGTAAAAACAGAGCTGTGTTACTCATTAAATAACCTAGCTATACTATCACCCTTTAGCAGTGACAACCATATCACACCAGTACTAACCAGAACTGTGTCACCCATTTAATAACCTAGCTATGCTATTACCCTTTAGCAGTGACAACCATATCACACCAGTAAAAACAGAGCTGTGTTACCCATTAAATAACATATATGATATTACCCTTTAGTAGTGACAATCATGTCACACCAGTAACAAACCAGAACTGTGTCACCCATTTAATAACCTAGCTATGCTATTACCCTTTAGCAGTGACAATCATATCACACCAGTAACAAACCAGAACTGTGTAACCCATTAAATAAATTAGCTGTGCTATCATCCTTTAACAGTCACAATCATATCACACCAGTAACAAACCAGAACTGTGTAACCCATTAAATAACCCAGCTATGCTATCACTCTTTATAAGTGACAATTATATCACACCGGTAACAAACCAGAACTGTGTAACCAATTAAATAATCTACCATGTATCACCCTTTAGTAGTGACAATCATATCACACCAGTACAAAACAGAACTGTGTCCCCCATTAAATAACATAGCTATGCTATCACCCTTTATCAGTGACAATCATATCACACCAGTACAAAACATAACTGTGTCCCCCATTAAATAACATAGCTATACTATCACCCTTTAGCAATGACAATCATATCACACCAGTAACAAAACAGAACCATGTCACCCATTAAATAACCTACCTATGCTATCACCCTTTAGCAATGACAATCATATCACACCAGTAACAATACAGAACCATGTCACCCATTAAATAACATAGCTTTGATATCACCCTTTAGCAGTGAAAATCATATCACACCAGTAACAAACCAGAACTGTGTCACCCATTAAATAACCTAGTTATGCTATCACGTTGTTGTTTGGTTACTCTATGATACAGTGTTTTACGTTGTTGTTTAATTACTCTATGATACAGTGTTTTACGTTGTTGTTTAATTACTCTATGATACTGGGTTTTACGTTGTTGTTTAATTACTCTATGATACAGTGTTTGACGTTGTTGTTTGATTACTCTATGATGCAGTGTTTGACGTTGTTGTTTGATTACTTTATGATGCAGTGTTTTACGTTATTGTTTGATTACTATATGATACTGGGTTTTGCGTTGTTGTTTAATTACTCTATGATACAGTGTTTTATGTTGTTGTTTGATTACTCTATGATGCAGTGTTTGACGTTGTTGTTTAATTACTCTATGATACAGTGTTTTATGTTGTTGTTTGATTACTATATGATACTGGGTTTTGCGTTGTTGTTTGATTACTATATGATACAGTGTTTTACGTTGTTGTTTGATTACTATATGATACAGTGTTTGACGTTGTTGTTTGATTACTATACGATACAGTGTTTTACGTTATTGTTTGATTACTATATGATACATTGTTTTATGTTGTTGTTTGATTACTATATGATACAGTGTTTTACGTTGTTGTTTGATTACTCTATGATGCAGTGTTTTACGTTGTTGTTTGATTACTCTATGATACTGGGTTTTGCGTTGTTGCTTGATTACTATACGATGCAGTGTTTTACGTTGTTGTTTGATTACTATACGATGCAGTGTTTTACGTTGTTGTTTGATTACTATACGAT
>NW_018405900.1:1117672-1126125 GCF_002113885.1 Mizuhopecten yessoensis
TATGATACAGTGTTTTATGTTGTTGTTTGATTACTATATGATACAGTGTTTTATGTTGTTGTTTGATTACTATATGATGCAGTGTTTTATGTTGTTGTTTGATTATTCTATGATGCAGTGTTTTACGTTATTGTTTGATTACTCTATGATACAGTGTTTTATGTTGTTGTTTGATTACTATATGATACAGTGTTTTACGTTGGTTTCTCGGTCCTTGGTCGTTGTACGACGGGTCACTTGTTTAATCGTTGCTTGTAAATTTAATACAATAATCACACACAGGATTACTGAGAACATACTTATGCTGACTATTATTGATGGAACACATTAGCCACACCATCAGTAATTTATTTCTGATAATATTCTTTATTTTGACGTCAAGCAGGTTTATTTTTATCTTTATAAAGCATTATCCTCCCCTCGCTCAAAGAGGGGATGTATCGATTTAAACTCCGGGACGTAATCGCCGTTTATTGTTTTGCTGAATAGAAATGCTAGATTCAATTCGTATTACTACAATATATCCCCAGTTGGCGTTCTCTGTAGCATCAAATGGTAATTTTGAATAATTCATTACAAATATCAGTGATTTGATTAATGGAAATGATGTCGTATGAATATGATCTTTCAATGCTGAGGGTGCTTGTTTCCATAGTACTATTTCCTTAACTTGATCGTAAAAGGAATTTGATTTGTTGATATCAATGAGCATTGCTAATGGTAACCAGGGAGCGCCATGACAATGCTGTAGTGCTAGTGAAATAACACGATATCAGTTTCCCTGGTGCCGTTGACATTGTGATTAGATCCTATTACACGGGCGGAGGCGAGATATGCTAATCTTAACCACTATTGAAGTAGAGCATACAAAACCTATTCCAATCTATTCTTTTATGTTGTCTTTATAAGAGGAAGTATTAGCAAGAAGTTGTTCCGAATGATTAGGCTGTCAGAGTGTCGATAATTCCTTGCCCACGTTACATTAAACGTTTTCAAGACTTTGATCGCTGTCCCCGAGGAGCTTGTGATTTACATGATACTAGATATATTTTTAGTATCTCATTGTGCCATCTTCCAAGCGACAGATCCGGTGTGAATGCATTTAGGAAAGTTATCTGAAGTCTGTTCCATCTTTTTGTTGGATTCCTTTTGACGATTCCTCAAGGAATATTATCAACAAAAGTTTAATATATCTCTCCTCGTTTGATCACTATTTGTCAAGCAAAGAAAAAATAGCCCCTCCTTAAAGCTAGTACGGGAGCGTTCCAAAAGAACGATTTCTTTTAACGATGTGTTTTTGCCTATACGAGTTACATCCCTTGTTTTATAACGAGCAAAGCGAGATAACTCAAAGAGAGACTCTGAAATTTTGGGGCCTGGAATCCCTCGCTTTCACGCTATTCTTTGAGCAGATAAACTCCGTTAAGGTATACACATAGAAATTCCACAACGAGGACAGAAAACGCCTCGTCTTCCGTTTTGTTTTAGAAACGACAAACTTTACTTTTTGTCAAATAAAAAGCCAGAAATCTCTGAACATCTTGTGGTGTCGATATAGGCGAATGTCTGTAGAAAACAGCAACGGCTCAACCAAATCAGGGCCTAATAACTTAAATATTGTTCAAGTAAACCAAATGAGAAATTTTGGTAAACAGTCAGTATCGACAAGGGATCAAAGATTCATTAATATTCATGAACGTTTTGCCAACGAGCCGTACAATAAACTCGTGATTGAAGTGTATCGGTAGACATACTGCCCAAGACGTGCTTTGTTGAATGATGAAGGCATTGACACAGGTATCAACAATGTACACTCATATGGCCAGCGTGGTCAGTGACCTTCAGATGACCGTACTGGTCAGTTATCTTACATACATTGTATATGACTGTGTGGAGAACGAAGCCTTCGTTCAACAGACAAAATCTCCACATATAACTTAAGACACACCGGGGCTGTTTTTCGTGGTTTTTTTATGTTGTTTGTGTTACACAGACTTGAGACAAATATGTCTATGCAAAAATCCAACAATGTTATTGGAAAACGTATTTCAAATGTCTTATACATAAACCCAACACATATACACGTGATTACATACCAACAGATATACACGTGATTACATACCAACACATATACACGTGATTACATACCAACACATATTCACGTGGTTACATATTAACACAATATATGTCAGGTGAAAACATGCTAACACAAAATATGTCACGTGATATAATGCTAAAACAAAATTTGTCACGTGATAACATGCTGAAAGTGATAACATGCTTACACAATACTTGTTCATGATAACATATATACTTACACAATATTTGTTCATGATAACATGCTTACACAATATCTGTCATGTGATAACATACTTACACAATATTTGTCATGTGATAACATGCTTACACAATATTTGTCATGTGATAACATGCTTACACAATATATGTCATGAGATAACATACTTACACAATATTTGTTTATGCTGACATGATAACATGCTTACACAATATATGTTCATGATAACATATATACTTACACAATACTTGTTCAAGATAACATGCTTACACAATATTTGTTCATGATAACATGCTTACACAATATTTGTTCATGATAACATGCTTACACAATATTTGTTCATGATAACATACTTACACAATATTTGTCATGTGATAACATGCTTACACAATATTTGTCATGTGATAACATGCTTACACAATATTTGTCATGTGATAACATACTTACACAATATTTGTTCATGATAGCATGATAACATGCTTGTACAATAGTTATTCATGATAACGTGATAACATGCTTACACAATATTTGTTTATGATAACATGATAACATGCTTACACAATATCTATCATGAGATAACATACTTACACAATATTTGTTCATGATAACATGATAAGATGCTTACACAATATTTGTTCATGATAACGTGATAACATGCTTACACAATATTTGTTTATGATAACATGATAACATGCTTGTACAATAGTTATTCATGATAACATGATAACATGCTTACACAATATCTATCATGAGATAACATGCTTGCACAATATTTGTTCATGATAACATGATAACATGCTTACACAATATCTATCATGAGATAACATACTTACACGATACATTTTTATTTGTTCATGATAACATGATAACATGATAACATGCTTACACTATATCTATCATGAGATAACATACTTACACAATATTTGTTCATGATAACATGCTTACAATACGATACAGGTCACAGTACAAAATTCTGGTATACACATACAAGGCACTGAATGGAACAGCTCCTCAGTACCTACAGGAACTTGTAACCCTGTATCAGCCGTCAAGATCACTGCGGTCGGAGTCAGTTGTTGTTGTGTGTCCCAAAATCTTGTACTGTGACCTACGGAAACAGATGCTTTGGGAGGGTGTGGCTACGTTGTGGAATAGCTTACCATCTGCTATTAGGAAGTCAAATACCCTGGCCAAGTTCAAGAGGGACATAAAAACTCACCTCTTCACGTCTGCATTTTAGAATCTTTGCAAAGACGTCATGTAAATGTGCACATTGCTCGTTAAATGTATGAAAGTGATTGCAAGCCTTTGTTGTTTGTTTTCACAATTATAACCATTACTATTAGCCATATGTTGTAGAGCGCCTTAGAGTAATTTTACAAATTATATAGGGCGCTATATAAATGCTGTATATTATTATTACTATTATTACAAAATATTTGTTCGTTATAACATATAACAGAACAAGATTAAAATGTAAACATCTAAATAGATAATAATGCATGACAGACGGAATAGGGCGAGAACTTAACAAGATAAAAGCGAAATCTGATCTTGTAAGCAGGCACGAAACACATTCGACAATACAATGAACATCAGACTTTCTGTAATTTAGAAAACAGATGTAAAAAACAAAGAAAAGTATCCCCAAAATCGCTAGTTTTCCGGTACAGTAATGAATCAGAAATAAATCCAAACTTCCCTGATGTTGGTGACGATTCCTCAACACTACCGGTCAGACTGTCTGCCACCATCTGATTATGTGACCGAGAAAGTTAAATACTGATTTCTCTTTTAATATTTTGGCTCCAGACGAGTTTTTTTATCAGGGCGTTTGAATCAATGCTCTGGTATATGTTGATACAGAGCAGTAGAACGTATCGAGACATTAGGACATCACTCATCAGTCATAACTCTCATATTTATTTAACATAGGAAGTTATACCATAGATACATTAAAAGTGTATTCCCGGGGGTCCTTTCTGAGGGGATGACAAATGAATTACGGGGTCGGCTTGGCGGTGGCTCCGGTATCAGCCGCCCCTGGGAAGTGTATACCAGCGGAGTGTTAAAGGCCCCGTACTCTGTATGGTCTATATCCGTGAATAATATCATACTGAAGTGATTGGTCAAATCATTGATCTTGGCATCGAAATTTGTAAAACGATCAGTCTTGATAGTGCAGGTTATATACGATATATTTTGATGTTCACACCTTTCTACAGATCCGGATTGATGTGAACCTTCCATCATACTTCATCCATCCATACATGCTGCTTGCCTACAACAAGTACGACACTGGAGAAACGATCGCCCGTTGACTTTACGAGATGAATGGCCCTGCGTGACAAGGAAACATAAACATGCTAGAACGTTTACGTGTACATATGAACCATGCACAAGGAGCAAAGAGTCGGCGCCGATATGCAGAATTGCACTATATAAAATGTATCATGTAGTTCAACAAGTTTGATGAGTGACCGGCTGAACTTTGACCCATTTCGGTATGATTTATGGCGATGGACCACAGATTTGAAATGACATAAGATAGTTGATTTGTCTGAACAAACAACGCTGATGATCTGCTGTGTTTACCGTGTCTGAGACAAACTGCTCCGCTAGATGGCGTTCTGTGTTTACCGTGTCTCAGACAAACTGCTCCGCTAGATGGCGTTCTGTGCCGACCAATTTTATTCCACACCTATTACTAGGACGAAAACCTTTTACACAAAAGCTGTAAACATAATGATGCAGGACGCGTACAGTGGCAAATCTTTACATGGCCTTCTTCCCTTTTAGGGTAATTATCCATCATCTAGATTCAATCAGAACGCCAAGGAGACAACGCCTTCGTGACACCCATAGGGAGATGAAATACGCTACGAATTTACAAACCTATCAGTAGAAAGCAGTGGGTTTCAGCAATTTGTTAATTTCATCTCAACTTATGTAACCTGCGAGGAAAAGGTGACGTCTGTTTATTTTTCTCTTTGTATAAGGAAAATGCATGTCTGAGCGTTTTAAGTGATAACTGGAAGATAAGGAAAGTATCACATCGACGAACAGAAAAGAAGATATGAGCAATACACGATCACTTCAGAGGTTGGCCGAACGAACGGAAATATTGTTGTTTTCCTGACTCTGAGTCGATACAACGTTTTCATCAATCATGACGCTGGCTTTGTCGGTTAAGCGCGCGGTTAAAGATGATGAAGTTGGCGGGGACGCCAGGGTGCATACCCATCAAAAGTGATATCCGAAAGGCCAATTTCAATTAAGATGTTTGCCCTGAACATTCATCAAACAAGTATTTCCATGTCAGTTTCGAAAAGCCACATGCACTACTAAAATTAATGAAAGAGTCCGAAGAACACCGAAATAAAAAGACGCAGTGTAACCAATTACAACAAGCAATAACAGAATAGCAAGGACAGCTTGTTTGTGGAAGAAGAAACTCTCTGTTATTTATATTGTTGTTCACATCCACCAGAAATTTAGAACATCTGCATGTCTGGGGTTAACAGTATTTCAGGAAAATATTTTACAATATAATATTTAAATGTATAATATTTTACTGTATAATATTTTACTATATAATGTTTTACTGTATAATATTTTACTATATATTTTATTGTATTTACTTTATAATATTTTACTATATATTTTACTATATAATATTTTACTATATCATATTTTACTATAAAATATTTTATTATATAATATTTTACTATATAATATTTTACTATAAAATATTTACTATACAATATTTTACTATAAAATATTTTACTATAAAATATTTTACTATATAATATTTTACTGTATAGTATTTTACTATTCACATCGTTTCGTATGTATCTGTCTGTGACTTAATATAACCCCTCTCCGCCACACTGATCAACAGCTCCGACGTGTATATCCACGTACACCATGCCATTCCATTACCAGTAATTATACAATTCCATTATCTTAATGACGTGTGCGTACCGTCATGTTTAGCGTGTACATTTTCTATAGCTAAGTGAACGCAGTGAACATGCAATGTCTGCGCACGTGCACAATCCCTAACCAATTGGACCACGTGGCCAGACGTAACCAAGTTTACATGAATGAGGTTGAAATTGGAAGTGTTACATGATGGCTTCATCGGCTAATGGCATGGTCAGAGTTAACCTTTAATAGTAATTCTATCCAATAGTTCACCATTAATTATGTAACAAAGTACAGACAGTTAATACATTGACATAGTTCTAAACTTAACCTTAATCTAATCAAAACTTGATACGCCCAGCAGACAATGTTAAACATTTAGGTATGATTACCAAGTATTTTGTAGTTTTGTTGTTATTTATTATTGACTATGGGTGTTGGTTGAAGCTAGGCAATCATAATATTATTTATGATTGGACTAATCTCTGTACAACTCACTTTTACCACCATGGTCTGTTCGAACATCTATTGTAGTGTATGCTTGGTGTTAAAATAGGGAAGGATACACCGGAAGTGACGTTAGTTTGATATGCCCCTGTTACCCAACGTGTTAGCCCTGACGTTGACTACCGTTGAAAACAATGATAAACATTGCTCAGGTGATCTGATCTCATACCATCGTTACCATAGAAACAGAATAACGGCAATGCCTTCGTTATATGACACCCATAATGACGTTGTGACGCCAAATAGTACAAATCATTGTCCTTCGTACCCACGGGAGTGCATGTAACTGCTCTGCCATACAGACCTCAATCAACAACCGGAAGATATTAAACTTCTCATTTTAAACTTCAGTTGCAAATTTTGTTTCAAGGAATTGGCAACGTAAATGGTGTGATGAAATATACAATAAGCTCTTTGCAGTTCAACTTAATCTGCGCTTACGAACATAAAAGTGATGGGCTTCTGTGATATTTGCAAGATAAAACTGACAATTATAAAACACGCCCCTATATCAGGTGACACGATATCCGAGGTCTGTCCAGAACGGAAACGTTTCGAGTGACAACAGAATGATGTCAAGAGTGNTAAAATCAGGAATATGGTTAAATGACTAATTGATGGCATGTTCATAAAGAATAATGTCTAATTTAACAGTCTGTACTGCTCCCGGACGATGATTCACACAAAGTTCGCTTAAATTAATCTCTCAATCCACAGGGGGTTCGGATGTAAACAAACAACAGCTGATCGAATCGACACGCTCTCAGTACAAGCACACTCGACATTGCACATTCATTACAATATATATATATATGGCGGACATCGTTATAGATATAGATTATAGATTCTTGTGACAAAACAAATATAAAATTTAACAAGGTTCACAGTACTTATGAATATATATATATATATATAATAGAAAGGGATTCAATGTCCATGTGAAGGAAGTAAATATATAAAAAAATAAGATTAACGACCGACTAAAAAACTAGCTGCTTTCACCCTTCACAGGGCTCTTCAGGTTTATTCCTGAAGTTTAAACCTGAAGAGCCCTGTGAAGGGTGAAAGCAGCTAGTTTTTTAGTCGGTCGTTAATCTTATTTTTTTCTATATTTACTTCCTTCACATGGACATTGAATCCCTTTCTATTATATATATATATATATATTCATAAGTACTGTGAACCTTGTTAAATTTTATATTTGTTTTGTCACAAGAATCTATAATCTATATCTATAACGATGTCCGCCATATATATATATATTGTAATGAATGTGCAATGTCGAGTGTGCTTGTACTGAGAGCGTGTCGATTCGATCAGCTGTTGTTTGTTTACATCCGAACCCCCTGTGGATTGAGAGATTAATTTAAGCGAACTTTGTGTGAATCATCGTCCGGGAGCAGTACAGACTGTTAAATTAGACATTATTCTTTATGAACATGCCATCAATTAGTCATTTAACCATATTCCTGATTTTATGTGATTTTTTATAGTTTCAATGCAGTGCATCACTATCCGTGATCGCCGCCATCTTGTTTTCACGTCGTAGCGGAGCGGGCAGATTTGAATTCACTAAATCATTGATGTAAGTGTTCTAGGTCATTGTGTAACATAAATTATAATCCAATTGGTATATTACACCTCTATTCTTCTTAAGTAATACAGTAAGTGAGTACTCACAACTTTTTACAGCTGTTTTAAATACATTTTCACTCTGTTCAAT
>NW_018405900.1:1127333-1225996 GCF_002113885.1 Mizuhopecten yessoensis
AAATAATTACATTTAAAGAATCTCAGAGTTGAGTGTTTTCATGTACTAGTGAAGGTATTATATGAGATACTTTCTATAGATTTCACTGTGACATTTATTTAAGTTATTATTTAATGTACGAGTGTTACATTACTCTGCATTAGAGAGGGTATTATTAGATAATACTTTCGGCACAGAGTTGCCATAATTTATTGTTATGGTTATTTGAACATTTCTCTTAAAAACTATTTCTAATCATTGCGATACAATAATACTCTATTCGGCCAGTGTACTTTGATATTTTTAGACGCTACCATTTAGACAATTAATATAAATACTGGGACATCCTCTAGATTGTAATCGTTTATTGTAAATAGAGTAAACAGAGTGAGAGTTGAAATTCCATATTGTACCTCTGTAATAAATAATCTTATGATATTATCAGAATATATGTATTGCACTTGATTTGGGGCGTTGAGTTATTCTTTGACAATCTTGGCTAATACGACGATCTGTGATCAGCATTTCCCACGACATACAGTAGGCTTGAGTGTAACCCTCAAGTGGAGACGACAGACCAGATTCGTTTCAATATATACATATATATATAAAACAAGACCACAATTCAAATTAGATATGCTTCAAATATAGAGTATAACATATGAAATCACATTTTATGCAAAGTAAAAAATTAGAATTTTTAAAAGATATAATTCAATAGTGAACACTTGAATACCACAAAAGTGTTACAAAAGACAAGTTAAGACACTATCATAGCGTAATGTACATATTTGCTATTATTATATCTTCTGTTAAAATCTCGTAATCTGGTTGAGAAAGATGTGAACATTTTCAATGTTACTTGCTCGTTTTACAAAGATAAAGAAGACAGGGTGACATTCCAAAAAATATCACATGCGCCAAACGTATGCGTGCACGGTTGGTCCCAGTGCCAGGGTGTTATCAAATCACATTCATGGTTGGTTCATCCGACAACTGTTGAGATGAAGTCTTGGTTTATGTCAAATCAACACAAGGACCTTTAAAAATGGTGAAGTGGTGAAACACCTAAACATGACACTCGGTATAATAAAATAAAAATCACATTCATGAGAGGGCGATATTGCATATTTTCACCCCTCGGAAACATTGTTAACCGAGGCGAAGCCGAGGTCAACAATGCTTCCTTGGGGTGAAAATATGCATAATTATACCTTCTGTTAAAATCTCGTAATCTGATTGGTTGACAAAGATGTGAACATTTTCAATGTTACTTGCTCGTTTTACAAAGATAAAGAAGACAGGGTGACATTCCAAAAAATATCACATGCGCCAAACGTAAGCGTGCACGGTTTGTCCCAGTGCCAGGGTGTTATTCCAAAAATTGTTACATGCGCCAAACGTATGCGTGCATGGTTCGTCCCAGTGCCAGGGTGTTATCAAATCACATTCATGGTTGGTTCATCCGACAACTGATGAGATGAAGTCTTGGTTTATGTCAAATCAACACAAGGACCTTTAAAAATGGTGAAGTGGTGAAACACCTAAACATGACACTCGGTATAATAAAATAAAAATCACATTCATGAGAGGGCGATATTGTAAATTTTCACCCCAAGCAAGCATTGTTTACCTCGGCTTCGCCTCGGTCAACAATGCTTTCCGAGGGGTGAAAATATACAATATCGCCCTCTCATGAATGTGATTTTTATTTTGAATATTTGACATATTTATATAATATCGCCCTCTCATGAATGTGATATTTATATAATTACAGGATATACATGTACACTAATATAGTGCGAATTAAAAAGAGACAATGAAGTCATAGACTGTAGTTAGATTCCAAAGGGGGACAACTCACACTATATGGTGTGTGCAGATAGCACATGAGCAGACCTTATTGTCCTATGTGCGAAGTTGCCCACGAAATGACTTATAGTTTTCAGCTAATCGAAGTTCATTTGGTAGGCTGTTCCACATCTGGGAAGCAGCAAAACGGAAAGATCTCTTACCATATGTGCAGTGTCCACCTTTGGGATCTTTACCAGGTTATCTTGTCTCAGATTGGAAAAAACTAGTTTCCTCTTAACAGGATTTGGAAAAATTGATGGAGAAATATCATTTAAAATTTTAAAAACCTCAGATGCCATATCTTTCATACGTTTTATATGTAAAAAATCAAATTTGAGTTTTCTTAGAATAACAATGACTGGGGAAACAATAATGTTCAATAAAACGAAGTGCTCGTTCCTGAACTTTTTCCATTTTCCTAGTATTTGTCCATGTACAAAAGTGCCAGGCAAGTGGACAATAGTGAAAATTTGATACAATAAAAGACTTAACAATGGTAATTTTTCCTGTCTTTGTAAGTTTGTTTCCCAGTCTTTTTAAAACAGCAAGTTGTTTAGCAGCATTTCTACAAAGGCGAGATATGTTTACATCAAATTTAAGAAGAAATTCAATATCCACACCTAAAAGTTTCACACTGTCTTCACAAATAATCTCCAGGCTTTCAATATCAAAAGATTTGATAGAGTTACTAGTCTTTTTGCCAAAACATATTGCCTGGAATTTCTCTGGATTGGCCTTCATACCATTAAAATCAAACCATTCTATAAAAACTTTGCTCTCTTTTTCTAAACAATCTTTCAAATATATATAATTGTCACAAATCTTAGAGAGCGTGTTGTCATCTGCGTAATTATATAATATACATTTGTCTACAAAGGTAAAAATATCATTCATAAAAATATTAAGAATTAGAGGTCCTACAATAAAACCCTGGGGGACCCCTTCTTTACATCAGTCCATTTGCTTGTCTCTGGCCCCAGTCTGACCTGCTGTTTTCTGCCACTCAGGTAGCTGCTGATGACGTCAATAGATGACCTACCCAGTCCAGATTACAAGGAATGTACAAAACAAAACAAGTGTACCATGCCGTACCTCGGCGTCAACACGGACAAAATTCAGACACGAGAGCGTGATAATTACACTATGGGTCGTCTCAAGATGAATAATATTCATCCAATTACTTTAGACTTGGATAGAAGGTCCGGCACATTTGACCCTAGCGACTCGGAGGAATCCAACCCGCGTCGCTCACTCGTCCGAACGTGTCGGAGCTGGCAGTGCTACTTGACTCACGGCCAACGAACTATGCTAGGATTGATGTCGTATGACAACCATCAGATCGTCGAGGGCTCATTTCCAAAAGTAATGTTTACATACGCTGATGGCGCTTGATATTAGTTTCTTCAGACATGGCGATCAGGGCTAACAGATCTAATCAAAATCTTATCTTTGAGACGTTCCCCGAGGAAAATAAAACGCGAGGAATGATTTAACAGTGTGTGATTGGTTAAGACGTTAATTATATTTTTATTGTCTCTCCATAGGTAAACTTCAGAATGTGGACACACAATACGATTATTTAACAAGTGTGTTTAATAAATCATTCCCCACTTTGGGAGAATCAGATAATTGTCATTTCAATGGGTAATATTCTTTATTTAGGAATCCAACGCTTATTCGAAGACGGCACTTTTCGAGTGTCTCGCTTACAAGCTTATTGTGGAATGCTCATCTTTATCCCATAATTTCTTTCTAAATATCAGTGTTTCTATTTATAGATAACTAGCTTTTTAGTAATACAATAAGTCAGACGCATGTCAAATACCATTACGCGTGAACAGAATATAGTTCCTAAACAAATAACGTAGATCTATGATATGTATTAAATATTTTACAAAAGTAACAATAACGCTTTCTTACAATAGCGGACTAAATTTCGTGTTTACAACATTAACATAGTTTTTCCTTCCGCTTCCGGCTTAGCACGTTAAGTCTGTCAGCAACCTAGGACGAGGACAGGGACATACATAGGAGACTAAGTAAAGCTATCCATGGGGAGCGAACATACAGTCTAAACACATAAATCTTCATCAGGGGAGGTTAGCACATGCTATAATGTACCAGGAAGTGTTTCCAGTATACTGTATGTTTTATTATAACTCATTTATATAACAGCGTATTTCACTGGACTATATTGATAACATGAAAAACGTCGTGTTTTTGTCACGCGCTCGAGTTTCCCGGGTTATAATTTACCTCGTTCGGAGACTCTCTAAAACTAAAATTGAGTTCGAGACATTACACCTGATTTCCAAGTGAATAAGGCAAACGACAACAATGGCCCGTGAGCCCTATTGTGTACCGGAAGTATTTCTCAATACAATATACTGTATTATGTTTCTGATGTGTGCCGGAAAGTTTTCACCGTACAAAATGTTATGTTCGTAATGAGTGCCAGAAATATTTTCCGGTACAATAAGGCATTAAACTGTTATTAGATGCGGTTCATAGGCAATATAAATGCCCACTGCATTACAGGAAATGACCGCGTTTTGCATTATGTACTGTATGAGTTACATGTATGTATAATGTAAGTTGCGTTACAGCCTTCTGAATGCTATATACATGTAGTTCTGAGTTATTGAAACACAGTGAGTCGGGAAAACCGAAACGTTAAACTCATGAGGCCTTGAAACAGTCGATTTTTAAAATGAATGAACCTGTGAGTTTCTGTGATTTTATTAGTGAAAAAATAATCGCCGAACACATCCGCCTTTGTTGGGGGAATTACAACTTGATTGGATTACGTCATTTATTGACAAAATTGGAGAAGTGTAGTATCTAATTCCCGTTCCTTGGTAATTAATCCCGGTAATTTTTGCTTCAAACTTGACGCCATATTTGTCGCTGAGGAAAAAACGTTACCAGAGCAAGAGGCTGTAAGCAGGGAATTTACATGTTCAAAAATAAAATGTTAAAACTCAGTGTTACACTGAATATTTAACAACACAATGATGCCCACATGCAGTTCCTTTTATTGACTTTTATTGTTAAAATAAAACAATAAATACAATTGACGCCAAGTTACCTATTAAAAAATGCGAATGAACTGCATGTTCGTTTACATAATTATAAATCTAATATTGTCATAAATCCCTGGCGCGGCCCCCATAAGGGACAATGGTACGGGAGGACAGGAGGAGATAGGACGCCCGCCAGCACGCGGTCGTAATTACAACGAAGCTCATGTCGCTTCAGCAACGAACACCAATCAACGTTCGATTTAATTGTAAATTCGAATTTCATTCGAATAACTTCATCGAAATCGTAAATCAAGCTTTCTCTATAATTTAAGGTTAATGTACCAGATTTTTATCATGAGGAGGAACAATTAAATCTCAAGTGAGGAAATAAATGTGTGTTATTAATCAATGTGGGTATACGTATTCTTTTAAATTTGACGAATAGTTTTTCTGGATGCTTTATCAGCTATAAACGAATGTATCAACCAGATGGAGATGGATATACCGACGGGCCGTTATATAATGATGATGTTATACACTGCATTGTGTCGGCATTGAAACAGGAAACCGATTTATGTCCTTCGATTTTCTGGTGCAGAACACAGGGAAATCCTCTTGATTTATTGACATTGAACACAATAATATAGTATAGATATTAGTTGTGCTTGTCGCTTGATTTATTGACATTTAACACAATACTGCCAAACAAAACAGTTTATGAGTTTACGAATGTCAATTGTGGTTAGTGTAACAATACAAATGAAAGCTAACAACAGTGGGACTGACATGTTGAAAAACATATTAACGCGGTTAAACATTACGTAAGAGTAGTTAAACATCACGTCAGAGTGGTTGAACATCGCTTTATGGTGGTTAAATACATTGGAGTGGTTAAACGTCACGTTATTGTGGTTAAACGTCACGTTATTGTGATTAAACATCACGTCAGATTGGTTAAACATCACGTTAGAGTGGTTGAACATCGCTTTATTGTGGTTAAATACATTGGAATGGTTAAACATCATGTTAGAGCAGTTAAACGTCACGTCAGATTGGTTAAACATCACGTCAGATAGGTTAAACATCACGTTAGAGTGGTTAAACACCACGTTATGGTTGTTAAAGATCACGTCAGATAGGTCAAACGTCAGAGTGGTAAAACATCACGTTAAAGTGGTTAAACATCACGTTATTGTGGTAAAATACATTGGAGTGGTAAACATCCCGTCAGAGAGGTTGAACATCTTGTCAGAGGGGTAAAACATCACGCCAGAGCGGTTAAACATCACGTTATTGTGGTAAAATACATTGGTGTGGTAAACATCCCGTTAGAGAGGTTGAACATCTTGTCAGAGGGGTAACACATCACGCCAGAGTGGTTAAACATCACGTCAGAGAGGTTAAACATATGTTAGAGTGGTTAAACATCACGTCAGAGTGGTGAAACATCACGTCAAAGTGGTTAAACATCACGTCAGAGTGATGAAACATCACGTTATGGCGGTGAAATACACTGGAATGGTTAAACATCGCGTCAGAGAGGTTAAACATCACGTCAGAGAGGTTAAACATCATGTTAGAGTGGTTAAACATCGCGTCAGAGTGGTTAAACATCACGTCAGAGAGGTTAAACATCATGTTAGAGTGGTAAAACATCACGTCAGAGTGGTGAAACATCACGCTATGGTTGTTAAACATAACGTTATGGTGGTTAAATATATTGGAATGGTTTAACATCACGCTAGAGTGATTTAGCATCGCGTCAGGGAGGTAAAACATCACATTAGAGTGGTTAAATGCATTGGAATGGTTTAACTTCACGTTAGAGTGGTTTAACATCACGTTAGAGTGGTTAAATACATTGGAGAGGTTAAACATCACGTCAGAGTGGTTAAATACATTGAAGATGTTTAACACCACGAGTTGTCAAACATCACGTTCTTGTGGTTAAACATCACGTTCTTGTGGTTAAACATCACGTTCTTGTGGTTAAACATCACGTCCAGGCATTAATTCAGTTGTTTTTTAATCAATGAGTCACATGTGTCCATTTTTCTGTACTTCAGGAAACGGCTACCTATTTCACTACTGTGAAGTTTTTCAAGAACGATAACTCTTACATGCAATTACTATGTGTATATGGTTTTAACATAAAATGTAAATTTTTTATCGTTTATAGATAATTAATTTTACACAATTTCAGCATTTATGAAATTACTATACATTAATGCAATACTGATCTATGTCAGTATCATTTTTGGTTTGACCTTATTTTGCAAAAAATTGAGAGTTTTTTTTTTTTTCAAAATTCACTCCTTTTTACATAAATTTCCATTTAAAATCCTTAAAATTCTGACAACCTACTTTTTTTGTGGCAGAAAATTTTCTTTACTTCAAAGCAATATAACTACAAATTCTGAAGAAATTCTACAGAGAAATGGCGACACAATCCTATTACCTTAAACACCACAGGTAAGAGAAGTTAACACGTGAACACCACACGTTACAGCAGTTTGTGTAACACTATAACATTAGAGTGGTTTAACGGGGTTATGTTATGCCAGATATACAGTAGATATACAGTACAATAGACCTTTTTTAAGGTTAAACTAGGTCCGCCTTAATCAATAGTAGTGGACAGTAACACTTAATCGTCCAATGACGGTGATCGACCTTGATTCTGTTTATTAATTATTTCTATCGGGATAATTTGGCACCATAAATACCATAATGCGGCGTTCACACAATGCCGATTATGGCTCCCGTTTGAGATCAGACAGCGTTACGACACGAAAAGCGAAAAAGTCGGATTACTATCCTCAATGATCTGGAATGTCCTATCATTGTCTGAACGCAGTCGTAAACGTTCGTAACAGAGTCCTACGGATCGGGATGGTCCGGAGATTACTATCAAGCACTCCCGACAGTTAGGCGCGTCCCGTAACATTCGGGAAACTCAGCCGATTTTGTCTAGTCAGATTACAATCGTGCCTATGTCGTGACAGATTCTGCTGTATCGGATCAAAATCGTAACAATATCCTGTGTCGTCTGGACGGTGTCTTGACGGTGTCGTGTGGATCGGGACGCTGTCGTGATGAACGGGCAAGATTTGGAAAAATTGTTCATTGCCGTTTCTAGCCGATTAAGTCCAGATTGCGTCCAGATCTTGCCGAATGCGTCGGTTCACCGTCCGATCTCTGTCTGATCTCTGTCGGATCGCGTTCGGGAGAATCGGGACACTGTCGGGACAGATTCGGTCGTGTTTTACCATGCGGAGTTACAAATCGGATCAGATTCGGATTGAGAACGGGAGAATCGGGACGAATTCGGCTGGAAACGGCTGAATCGGGACGCTTCCTGAACAATATCTGATTGTGTTGTAATTAAATAAATGTTTTCACAAATTTGTGAGTTTCCCGCCACGAATCACACGATCTTGATCCGACTTTTGACAAATTTTAATCGGGAGTGGTCCTATCACGAACGGCAGAAAAAATCCTGAATGTGTGACTGAGGCTTTAAGCCGAGTTAGGCATCACAAGAAACAGTAACTAATAGGCTTAATGCATACATATCTATACCTACAGGTAAGTGTTAACTGGTGTACGGCGAGGGTCGGGTGAGAGAAACACATGTAATATCCGTATAGATATTAGTTGTGCTTGTCGCTGCATACTTTATAGAACACGCACGCGAGCATCCCAATGTACTGGACTTGTTATACAAGGTATAACGTCATGAAATCACAGGGATCATACGATATGTTTTTGGAAACTTATATTATATCAACGGAAGCTCATCGATATTAACAATGCTTAACCCAGTAGCTATATATAGGTTTCCGAAAGTAATAGAGCGTGATCAGCACGGTGTTAGACAGAAGTAATATAATACCACGTGGTAAAGCATTGTATGTGACAGGAGTCACGTGATACAACGTGTTTATCGGCACCAAACTAGTGTAGTAAAAGCTTTGTTGATCACATGTCTTTCTCAAGGTAAAA
This sequence comes from Mizuhopecten yessoensis, assembly GCF_002113885.1. NCBI lineage: Eukaryota > Metazoa > Mollusca > Bivalvia > Pectinida > Pectinidae > Mizuhopecten > Mizuhopecten yessoensis. The sequence continues at coordinate 1,136,195 of NW_018405900.1, forward strand.
AATGTCCAATTCCACGTCGACATATGTCCGGTAGATAACACGCTATGATAATACTAGAACCCTATATCTCCACGACGGTACAACCGGTGGTATAGAATGGATTGCAAATCACCTCGTTACCAATCGATATTTATATTATTAGCCGCAGATAACACATAATGCACTGTTCAATGATATTTCTTAACAAATGACCTCCCTTTTCCGATTCGACAGAATATAGTTTTTGGATATGTTTTGTTTTCAGTTCTTCCTGATACCTCGATCAGTAGCAAAACCAATATGAACTTTGAGGGAAATATGACAGGCATTGAGCAGCTATTGACAAACATTTAAAATGAGTTATTTTACACTAATATCATTGTAATTTAAAGGGGTGCTGGAGTTATTGCCCTTATCTTAATCACATAGTTTATTTCTCAATTAGAACTCCGTCGTTTTGCAACTTCTTTTAACAATGTACGAATATAAATTGCTCAAAGAAATGTGCAATCTTTAAAATCCAAATGTTTTTTTTTATCTTAAAATTGTTTCCATAGATTGTAAATGATTTACTTTACAGTAATGTATAGTCTGTGAATTTTTCTCTCATAATTTTATAGTTTTATTGATCATGATGCGATTTTGGAAGAGTATATTTTGTAAGCCAATATCATGTGTTGAGATAAGGCATTTTTATCTGTATATTATTCTTGTTTTTACTCTGTATGTCGTTAGCATGTTTGGCTGGACAACTTACTGGTGTGACAATATTATATTGTACTGATTGATAGGCTAATGTCTATTTTTAAGCAAAGTGCATGCCTAGTGTGGCACTATAATCAACTAAACATTGATCGAATTTTGGATTAAACGGGGAGATAATGATGCGTAGTGAGTATAATAATGAGGTGTATATTTTAGTCAGATGTGTAAAATACATGTTTATCACATAAGTGACCCATTTTACTTAGTCGTATGGCCATTTGTCGTACGGCCATGTCATAAATATGATATTTAGCATGTGTAATAAAACCAAAAGGTGCTGTGTAGCATAAAAAGCATAGGAATACAAACTGTATATTGTTACGCCACTAAAGGTACCACTTTTATTTTATGACACATTTACTGTTGTTTTCAATCAATTTAAAATGTTTAATTATTGTTATTATTTGTATTGCATTTAAAATTGTTCATTATTTAAAAAAAGGAGAAGAGAAAAACTATCTGTAACTACTTTGCACTGCGCGGAACGACAATTCTATGATCGGAGTACTTCGGCTTTAACTATATAATGTCAGCTGAGTACACATAATTGTGTTTGAAGCTTTGTGAATGTTATGTGATCAAAATAATCTTTCACGAGAATAGTCAGATTTACATTACATTACAGCAGGTGCACTACTTACGTAATACTTTATTATTTGACCTACAGTACACAAACTTACCGGATCATACAGCGAGACACACAATAACATCAATATGGGGCGGGGCGTCATTGTTAAACATATTGCATTTTCAATATTGCTTTTGTGTAGGCGACAAAACGAGTTTTGAAAAAGATGGAATGATATTTCATTCCCATGACCAGTATATTGGGTTTGTTAAAATCGGATATATGAAAATCGAAATGTGCAAAAATTATGTTGGGTTGACATTTCTATTTTTGGATATGTTATACGTAAAACAATCTTTCAGTTTGACGCACTTACCGTGCCCTAAATGAATGAATGACGTAGAAATGTTATAAGGCCTGTTTTACCGACAGGTTGTTCCTTGCTTCGGTGACGAGAACTACTGAGGAGTTTATTTTACCTGAACTTTAACAAATTCTCTTTAACGATCGTACTGTGAGTTTTCCACCTCAATTAACTATGGCTGCCATGTCAACCATCGTAAATCGGTACGTGGTACACCAACTTACACACTCCACATCCAACAGTTTAAATCAATGTTCTCTTGAAATAATTCAACACATTGTAACCGTAAGGTGATGGAATATCAGGCCCTGGATCAATTTGAATCAGTGATTGGTAAAATATACCTCGAGGTAATTTTTGCAATTTTAGAAAAAACGTAACCGTCCAAAAGAAAACTCTCGACCATTATTGTCAATCTATCTTTATAGTGACATTGTGTATATTAATGACAAAGCATCAGTTTGTTTAGAATGTTTTAACGACCAAATTGCATGCAGACCTAGGCAATTAACTTAGGCGCCCATTCTTTTTCAGACGGTATTGTGCTTTGTGTCGTGATATCCATGGTATTTCGTGAATTAAAACAAAATAAAGCCTAATTGACTATTGGACAATCAGCATGTAATAAAAACTAGAAAGAAAATATCGAAGACAAGAACTAGAACCGTTTTTTTTACAATAAACAAAGATCATACCGACCAAACTACAACTGTTGTAGTGTATACTTATACACCATTAATGTAAACAAGGATCATACCGACACTACACACTACAACTGTTGTAGTGTATACTTATACACCATTAATGTAAACAAGGATCGTACCGACACTACACACTACAACTGTTGTAGTGTATACTTATACACCATTAATGTAAACAAGGATCGTACCGACACTACAAACTACAACTGTTGTAGTGTATACTTATACACCATTAATGTAAACAAGGATCATACCGACACTACAAACTACAACTGTTGTAGTGTATACTTATACACCATTAATGTAAACAAGGATCGTACCGACACTACAAACTACAACTGTTGTAGTGTATACTTATACACCATTAATGTAAACAAGGATCGTACCGACACTACAAACTACAACTGTTGTAGTGTATACTTATACACCATTAATGTAAACAAGGATCGTACCGACACTACAAACTACAACTGTTGTAGTGTATACTTATACACCATTAATGTAAACAAGGATCGTACCGACACTACAAACTACAACTGTTGTAGTGTATACTTATACACCATTAATGTAAACAAGGATCGTACCGACACTACAAACTACAACTGTTGTAGTGTATACTTATACACCATTAATGTAAACAAGGATCGTACCGACACTACAAACTACAACTGTTGTAGTGTATACTTATACACCATTAATGTAAACAAGGATCGTACCGACACTACAAACTACAACTGTTGTAGTGTATACTTATACACCATTAATGTAAACAAGGATCGTACCGACACTACAAACTACAACTGTTGTAGTGTATACTTATACACCATTAATGTAAACAAGGATCGTACCGACACTACAAACTACAACTGTTGTAGTGTATACTTATACACCATTAATGTAAACAAGGATCGTACCGACACTACAAACTACAACTGTTGTAGTGTATACTTATACACCATTAATGTAAACAAGGATCGTACCGACACTACAAACTACAACTGTTGTAGTGTATACTTATACACCATTAATGTAAACAAGGATCGTACCGACACTACAAACTACAACTGTTGTAGTGTATACTTATACACCATTAATGTAAACAAGGATCGTACCGACACTACAAACTACAACTGTTGTAGTGTATACTTATACACCATTAATGTAAACAAGGATCGTACCGACACTACAAACTACAACTGTTGTAGTGTATACTTATACACCATTAATGTAAACAAGGATCGTACCGACACTACAAACTACAACTGTTGTAGTGTATACTTATACACCATTAATGTAAACAAGGATCGTACCGACACTACAAACTACAACTGTTGTAGTGTATACTTATACACCATTAATGTAAACAAGGATCGTACCGACACTACAAACTACAACTGTTGTAGTGTATACTTATACACCATTAATGTAAACAAGGATCGTACCGACACTACAAACTACAACTGTTGTAGTGTATACTTATACACCATTAATGTAAACAAGGATCGTACCGACACTACAAACTACAACTGTTGTAGTGTATACTTATACACCATTAATGTAAACAAGGATCGTACCGACACTACAAACTACAACTGTTGTAGTGTATACTTATACACCATTAATGTAAACAAGGATCGTACCGACACTACAAACTACAACTGTTGTAGTGTATACTTATACACCATTAATGTAAACAAGGATCATACCGACACTACAAACTACAACTGTTGTAGTGTATACTTATACACCATTAATACAAACAAGGATCGTACCGACACTACAAACTACAACTGTTGTAGTGTATACTTATACACCATTAATGTAAACAAGGATTGTACCGACACTACAAACTACAACTGTTGTAGTGGATACTTATACACCATTAATGTAAACAAGGATCAGACCGACACTACAAACTACAACTGTTGTAGTGGATACTTATACACCATTAATGTAAACAAGGATTGTACCGACACCACAAACTACAACTGTTGTAGTGTATACTTATACAACATTAATGTAAACAAGGATCGTACCGACACTACAAAATACAACTGTTGTAGTGTATACTTATACACCATTGATGTAAACAAGGATCGTACCGACACTACAAACTACAACTGTTGTATTGTATACTTAAACATTATGAATGCAGACCTCTAAACTAAAGCGATGTGTCATTTTGTTAAATGTTTGGTTGTCATTTCAAATGCGTTGTGTCCTCGCGTGATGTCCGTGATTGACCTTGTTGAAATCCTAACATGTTTGTATTAATTTTTTATGCCGTACATTATTCTCCCTGAAAGCATCTATCTCCAAAGTAGTCTTATCACTACTCTAACGGGTACTACGGTGTTCATTATAGGTTCCTCACTCAGCACTTCTTTGGTTAAGTAGTTACAAATGTGTAAGTGTGAATTATATTCAAGTATTAAGATTCGTTTGATTGTATGGTTTATATCGTTATGAAATGGTTACATTGAAGATATAAGTGTTAAGCTTCAGAGCAAATTGTAAATATGCCTTAAAATATACTATTTTTCCCGTCAAAAATTGTTCGCATGTCATCTGGTAAATAATTTTCACAAGTATAAAATTTAGGAAATGTTTTATTCTCCAACCGGAACCCTCTCCAAGGTACCATTAACTAGCTGTTGAATGATGACAAGGCTTTCTGCCATGTTCAATGTGTGAATCAACCCTTGGCCTCTTAGGTCCAGCACGTGACCCTCATTAACGTCCACACGTGTGTTGACAATGACAAGGGTAGTATTACACATGTTGATAATCAGTAAACTATATTAGACTTACCTGGTCGGTCCACGAGGTGCCTAAGTACCGGTAGTTGGTCAGTCCAGCACCAGGACATACTTCGTGTGGATAACAGTCACTCCATCTAACACACATCTAGTGTTATCTGTATACACAAACACGCAATCATAAACAGTCGGAAGTCACGTGAAGTCACGTGTAAACATCTCTTTTAAATCCTGTCAGATTGACGTTGACAATGCTGTATGTTATTAGAGCTGTCATGGTGCGTGCATGTACCTGGTGGATGGGCCTGCAGCAGCGGTACCAATGTCACGTGCCAGATAAGAATCACGCTTACCTGCCGTATTACATATCATGGTTAGTGATATCCACACGTGTAGAGACACTCACGTGACCACCACACCTGTATCATTACTTATATAATAAAAACGTCGTTTTCTCCCGAAAGTTGTTGTGTACCCGTGTGTCTCCAACCATCAATCAACTACTCCACCTCCGGTCATGCTGGATATTGGGAGTATGTGGTCTGGTTCCACTCAACTATCGCCACAACACTGATTCCTTCACCTGACAAAGCCAGTTTATGACAGTGAGAGGCCGACCAATATGCATGGTTGTATTTTTCTCCAGTCGAGGACAGCACGAGACGTGAACGATGCGTGTATTACTCGGAGAGTTCAGAACAATGGTCCGCGAGTCTCCGTTCAGCGCTATTCTCAAATAACGGCAGCATCGTGCGTATCATTGACTGGCAACGATCGATGAATGGTAATGGTACGACAAAGAAGGGGATTCCCCACATGTAAGTGTCAGTATCCCCTCCCATCTTCTCTAGGTATTAGATAACGCGCGCCATCTAGCAAATATAAACTTTCGCTGCTGGATATAGAGCGCATACTATCGCAAGCGCCTCAAGCAACTATTAGAATTGTGTGGTACAGTGATCATTCGATTTTATCAGCAAAGTCCAAATGAATAAATTGTTTTTGTTGATTTTTGTAAAGAATTTCCGTTTAAATATAGCGGTAGAGTATATAACCCAGCCGGTGAACAATCCTTCGATATCGAGTGTGCCTTGAGGTCTGAACACAACTCTCTCATTTACTGCAATATATATATATATATATAGTATTCCCTGATTGCTGAACACAACCATCAGATACTGAAGTGGGGTGTTCTAAGATTAATACTGCAACTCTTCCTCCAAGACTGGAAGATCGCTTTCAGGTTGATGTGTCCTGTGGTATTATTTTCCTACTCAATTACAAATATAGCTACGTTCTTTGTTGATGTATTAATATTAAAGTTGAATTGATAATTCTTGACCACCGGTTCTCCTGATACCGTTCACTTTCAACATTGGACTGTCCAGAGTACAGTAACATTGTCTGCGATAATGCTGATGGTTTGATTCATGAAGTATTGTAACAGCTAAAGAATTTGAGGGAAAAAACTGCCACACTGGTAAGATAGCTGTTCCAGTGATGCGGTATAACCCGAGGACACGCTCAATAGTTCAGCAACGTCGAGCGTGGAATATTTCGGATGCTGATGATACTTCGAAGTTCAATTATTTATGTCAATACAGACCCATGTGTGTCTGCTGAAGCATTGCTACACATGGGGTCTGGATAAACTTTAAGCTCTAAATATTGAAAATTAACGTAATTAAGGTTTTTTATGCAAATTCCCTTCCGCTTCAAAAGACGTTTGGACCAGTTTTGTTTGCCAACACTTTGGGCCCTAGCAGGACTGATGAGTCCTCGAAGGATATAACAGAAATGTAATGCAATATACTCGATTTTTGGCATACTGTATCTGTATACTGTACAAAATATTTGAAGCCGCAATCACCAGTGTGTGTGTGTGTTACTAAGGCACTGTAGTCTAGTGGTAGGACGCTGGCTCGTTACCCGGAGGGTTGCGGGTTCGAGTCACGTAGCGGCACTGTGTGGTATATTTGAGCAAGATACTTTAATCCGCTTGTTGCAGTCTACTCAGCTGTACATGGTTGGGCAGTGCTAGAATTGTTGAATGCTAGCTGCTGTGAGCGCCGAAATGGCAGTACCGGTTGTATGCTCCCCATGGAGTTGAGAAAGATATTGACAGGTTGCAAAGGCCATATGTAACCACGGATAATAAGTTGTGAACCGCTTTGAGACGGCCTACGTGTTGATAAAGCGGTATTTTCAAGCACACAGTATTATTCATCGACCGATATTTATGAGGTGTTGCCTCTCACGACTCTTCAATCGTGACATCATGTTTTCCCTTTTTCTTGGTATGATCTTCAAACTGGCTAGTTCTAAAATAGTCCAGCACACTTCTATTTGCTACCGAAAGTTCATCCCGTGTTCACTTACACAGAGCAATGTATTACTGGTTTCTACGCTCAACTCATTAATACACAATACTTCCCCCGAGTATGTTATTCCTTGTTCTGGCACATTACTCTCCGATACCGAAACTTTGTAATTTCCGAATTCACCAAGTTCCTGACTGGCTGCTTCAGGGACCATTTTTGTCCAAAGAAAGAGGTCTAACAGTAGATGTTTTCACCAAATTTCAGAGTTTTCTGTACGTATAAAATCATATGAAGTCGATCTTACTGATTTGTTCACGCTTCAGACACCTTTGATTTTAATAACATTTTACAAGAATCTGATAAAGACCCCGTTAGACCTTGAGTATACTTTATACTGACAAGACTTCGTTCCCTTATTAACAAAGATGTTATACCAGAAAGAAGTGGTGAACCTCTGAATGCTTATACCTCCAGTGTTTTTCATGGTACGATGCTTTTATTAAACACAATCAACCTCCGTGACTTTTCTGGCTAAGACTGTCCTTATTGAAGAGAACATTTATCATTTAGACATTTGCACTACACAAAGTTTCCCGTACCGTAGACAACGAGAGGAGTATTACATTAGACTCCTTGGCACAGATCAAATGACCGTATGGTCTCTGTAAGAATTTGTCCATGATACAGTCTTACTAATGTAATGACTGTTTACCCCCTCAAGACAATGGCAAACCAATTATAGTCTGTTTCATATCTACTTACCCCTCAGGTACCTGTATGCAAGTTACCTGTCTGACTTGTAGCTTTTCTGAATATGCGATATGTTAGGTGTTTTGTGGATATATATTTTATCAGTTTTAATAATTTGTTGGGGGTATGAAACTGATAAAATAGGATAATAAACAAGCACTTAATTGTCTGTTTATCATACATACATGATGTACAATACAGATATAACAATAACTAAAAAGTAAGAATTTACAGACAAATATATCAATATACTTATATACATTACATTTCATTTGCAGTACACTTTTTAAGCCACCAAAAACAAGACAAGCTAAAATATGTACTTAATTAAGAGCTATGGCTGAAAACTGCTCATATTTCCCCCAGGTTGGCATTAAAGAATACGAGGTAAAATTCAATGAGTAAATAATTTCTAGTAGCGAAATTGCATGGAATAGATATCAAACCAACTGATGATCAATTTTTGAACTGCTGAGATAATAGGTATTGTTAATATAATACTGTAAATATAGTCATATTCACTATATCTATGAAAGTGATGGGGATCCCTAGACTTAAAATAATTACTTTAATCACTTTCCTATCCGAGGACCAACTTTTGAACACATTTTTAGCTCACCTGGCACGCCCCAGACTTTCTTAGTCCTATCATGGAATATAAACGGTGGACTTGACAATCAGTTAAAGTCAAAAAGTTCTTTTTATATTTTTTTAATTATATCAAGACATAATTATGACTTGATTTTTCTATCTAATTGATGGATATCCAACGGTTATTCTTTATCAATTGAAGGTTTTTCAGGTTAAATTTACCCTAGATTACTAGGTATCAGATCTCAAGGTGGTGGGATTGTTATTCTAATTAAAAACGTGTTTGTAAATTATATATCTATAATTTAATCTATATATGATTCAATCATATGGTTAAAGGTATCTAAAACCCTTATTGATAATCACACTGATTTATATATAGCATGTCTGTACATGCCGCCTTCTAGTTTCTGTATATAATAACATATACAACTTTGACCTTTTCTTTGAACTTGAAAATGGTATTGTAAATTATAGTTCCCTCGGGGACATTATGATGGTTGGGGATTTTAATGCACTGTAGTCGTACAGACAGTTTACCTGATTCTATCCAGAATGATGTAATTCATTCCAGTATTAAAAATCGCCTCTCTAATATAATTAATTATGAACCTGATGACGGTATAAAAATCAGACATAATCCAGATGTAGTAATTAACACTTTTGGTAATTCGCCTGATTCAGCTATGTTAATCATGTTATGTGCGTATATGTAACGGAGGAGACCAACACGGATACATTGTACTCTAATGATTTTACATACTATGGTCATAATGGTACGAGTACTGTAGATTACTGTATAATTACAGATTCATTATTAAATATTCTGGAACAATTTATAATTTCAAATTTTAATGTATTTTCTGACCATGCATATTCAGTTAGAATGTCGGATTCATCCTACTGTTGCACGTGATGTTACAGAAAGTGGTGAGCGTAAACCATTATACAAATGGAATGATGAATTTATGGATTGTTTTCTAAATGTGTTGTCTGACAATAATGATAACCTATGTGATGCTGTAACTGTCCCTGGTGTTGTTACTCAGTGTGATATTAACAATAGTGTGAGTGGTTTACTGAAATACTGTTGAAATCTACGGAACCTTTCCTTGTAAAATTAACTAAATGTTGTGATGCTAACCATAATTATACATGCCGAGACGGGTTAATCAACTATAATACTGACAAACCATGGTTTGATAAGGAATTGAAAACTTTGTACAGCTTGTACAAATCAGCTCTGTATAACTTCAATAAAGAAAAAAAATGTATTTAATCTTATTCTGCTTGTGGGGAAGAAAAGGAACTATAAGTTATAAGAATATATGAAAAAAAGAATCTTCTTAATGTGTGAAGGCGACATGCTTGAATATACCAGATAAAATAATCCCTATGAATTTTACAGAAAATTCACTGCAACTAAGTCTAAAAAACCAGATATTGAATTGAAAAGTAAGGTTCAGCCATATATTGATCACTGGCGACTTCAATTACAAAGAAATAAGGTGGATCCTTCCTTCAACCTCAGTTTCGGAACATCACCCTGATACCTGCTTTTTGGAAAAGACTAAAGATGTATTTCTACACCAGCATGTTCACTTCCCAACAGGATACAGGGAAGGACAGACAGCTAACTGTCTGGACCTAGTATTCCCTAACGAGGAGGGTATGGTCGAAAATGTTGTACATAAGCCAGGGTTCGGTCTTAGTGACCACTTGTTGTCGACTTTTAACTTAAATTTGTATATTGACACACAAAATAACATCATGGTGAAAAGAAACTTCTTCAAAGGTAACTACAACGCAATTCGTGGAAAACTATTGAATAATGATTGGCACTCACTACTAGATGGGATGACAACGGAAGAATCGTGGAAGACCTTTGCTGAAATCTTATCATCATTGGTAGTGGAAAATATACCAGTGAACAAGGTCAATCACGATAAACTGAAGGAATCAACCCCTCGATATATGAAAGCAAGAGAGGATACAAAAAAGAAACAGAAAAATGGTATAAATACCAACACTGTAAAACTGAGAATTGGGAGAATTACAAAAGATCAAGAAATCAAGCAACATCTTCGATCAGGTCCTCAAAATACCATTTTACAAATATACAAAAGTGGACCCAAGAAAAAGGTGGATAATTATCGGCCTATTAGCCTTACATCTGTCCCTCGTAAAATCCTACAACGTATCATCAAGGATTAAATAACACAACACATGGAAAACAATCGGCTATTTACCAACTGTCAACATGGATTCATTAAGGGAAAATCTTGTGTGACACAGCTAATTGAGGTAGTCAACTACATTTCAGAAGAATTGGATAAAGGCAATACTGTTGACGTTTTTATCTTGACCTCAGCAAAGCGTTCGACAGAGTCCCTCACAAACGGCTTCTTCTCAAATTAGACCTATATGGCATCAAAGCGAAAGTGTTAGACTGGATCCAAAGTTTTCTCTCTGGCATGGAACAACGTGTCTGTGTGAATGGCGAATTCTCTAACTCGCGTGACGTCACAAGCGGCGTCCCTCAGGGGAGCGTTCTCGGGCAAATACTATTTTTAATATTTATCAACGACATGCCAGAAGTAGTACAATCATTGCTACTAATGTTCGCTGATGATGCCAAGATAATAAAAGGTTCAAGTTCCACCAATGCCACTCAAAAATTCCAAAATGACGTAAACAAAATCTGTAAATGAACAGAGACCTGGAAGATGCAGATGAATACAAAAAATTGCAAGCAAATGTGTATTGGGTACTCAAAAGATAATGTGTATTGGGTACTCAAAAGATAATGTGTATTGGGTACTCAAAAGATAATGAAAATAATTACACCACACTGCAACATGGTAATAATGAGTCCATCACCAAAGTTGCCTCTGAAAAAGGCATTGGGTGTCATATTCGACAACAAATTAAAGTTCAGCCAACATGTGTATAAATGCGTCTCCAAAGCCAACAGTATAACAGGTCTGATCTTCAAAGCAATCACCTTCATCGACAAGGATATGCTCCTAAGTGTGTATCAATCTCTCATTAGGCCACATTTGGAATATGATTCATGTGTATGGAATCCACTATTAACAAAAGATCAAATAGTAATTGAAAATGTCAAGAGAAGAGCCACCAAAAGAGTTAAAGTATTATCCAATATGTCATATGGAAATCGCCTTAAATCATTAGGATTACCCAGTTTTCAGTACCGGAGAAAACGAGCATATGTCATACAACTAGATAAAATCATTAATAATATTGATATCTTGGACATGGACAAATTATTCAAAATGTCCCTTAATACAGCTGCCAGAGGCCATACCAAAAAGCTTTTGAAATCAAGGTCAGGGTTAAAAGTAACCAAGAACAGACTTAACATCAGAGTTGTGGACACATGGAACAGTTTACCGGAACACGCGATATCCGCACCTAGTGTTTACTCTTTCAAGTCACGCCTTAACATCCATTGGCACCATGAACCTTCTTGTTTTAGTGTTGCCGGACCAATGAACCAAGTTCTACAAGGATACGCCTTTAGAAGCATATAGTGCTTAAACCGGTGTTAAATTGACATAATTGACATAATAATTGAAACTTTTATGTGATCACTTTAAAAATTTGGCCAGGAATGATAACTCTGATCAAGAACCTGATCAATCTTACAATCATTCAGATGAAGTACCATTATATGAAGTACAAGTAATTACTATTGATGCAATTTGCAAAGCAATCAATAATTTGAAGAAGGGAAAATCCCATGGTATAGATAGTATCTTAAATGAAAGTTTGTAGGTAGGCAAGGATATTTTATTACCTATTTTGTGTACATTTTTAAAAAAAATATTGGAATCTGGTCTCTCTCCTGCTGAATGGGCAGTTGCTGTAATAACATGTACACCAGTACATAAAAAGGGTGACCTAACTGACCCAACAATTTTAGAGGTATTAGTATAGTAAGTTTGGGAAAATTATTCACTTCTGTTTTAAATAATAGACTTTTAAAATGTTCAGAAACATATGATGTAATAACAGATGCTCAATTTGGGTTTAGACCTGGTCTTAGTACAGTAGATGCTACATTTTGTTCACATTCTATTTTATCCAAATCATTTATTTATAAGAAAATATTGTATTGTTGCTTTGTCGATTTTCGTAAAGCATTTGATAAAGTAAATAGACTAAATTTATGGAATAAGCTATCAAAGATTGGTATAAGAGGAAAGCTCCTAAAAGTTGTTAAGTTTATGTACTCTCATGTTAAATCTTTTGTTAAATTAGATGGAAAGCTGTCTGATTTTTTTCTTAATAGGGTTGGATTATAACAAGGTGAAATTTTGTCACCGATATTTTTTTCTCTGTATATAAATGATTTTGAATCATATTTTATAAAACATTGCAAGGGTAGTTATGATTTTGAGGAACTCAGTTTATATATGATGCTTTATGTTGATGATCTAGTATTATTCTCTGAGACTGTAGGTCTCCAAGAGATGCTTGATAATTTAGAAAAGTATTGTACTGAATAGAGTTTAACTGTAAATGCTAAAAAAACAAAAATTGTAGTTTTTAGAAAAGGTGGAAGATTAAATAATGATGAAAAATGGTATTACAAAGGAAGTTAAGTTGAATGTGTGGATCAATTCCCTTACCTTGGTGTTAATTTAAATTACAACAATAAATTCACTTCTATCCAAAAATAATTAGCTATCCAAGGACGAAAAGCTATGTTTGCATTATTTTCAAAGTGTTCATCATTAAACTTAAATGTAAAAACTATGCTTCACCATTTCGATACATATGCAAGCAGTATTCTTTTTTTATGCAAGTGAACTTTGGTGTATGCACAAAGCTCCAGAGATAGAACATGTACATTTACATTTTTGTAAGAAATTACTAAAAGTGAAGAAATCGGCAAATAACAACATAGTATATCTTGAATTTGGACGGTCACCTCTAGTTTGGATGAGAAAAATTAAAATGATAAAATATTGGTTTAATATCTTATAATCTGAAAAATTTATTATATCCACTTCCTATATATTTTTATTACAATGTTGTAGTAAAAATGATTTCAACTGGGCTATAGCAGTAAGAGTTGAATTAACTAATCTAGGTCTTAGTGATGTTTGGTTAAATCCATGTATTTCTCAGCAAAATTTGTTATTACCATTGATAAAACAAAGAATTTTTGATCAATGCATACAATTCCCAAGGACAACAGTGGAAAACTCTCCAAAATGTTTATTGTATAAACATAAAATGGATTTTGGAGAATCATTACAATTTTACCTCATAAAATATATACCAAAGAAATATCGCATTTGTTTAACTCGAATCCGTACATCTACACATTCTTTGGCTGTAGAAGGTGGAAGGTATAACAATAATATACCTAGAGAACGTAGCTATTGTAAACAGTGTAACTCCCCCTCTGAAGTAGAGGGCGAATTTCATTTTTATTGGTCTGTTCTAAATTCCGAAATCTCAGATCCCGTTCTATCAAAAGCTATTATTTGAAAAAAACATATGTGTTTAAAGTCGTTCAGTTATTGAGTGTCCATAATGTTAAAGAATTGTGTCGCCTAGGAAAATTCATCTATGAGGTAAACAAATTAAGGGCATTATAATGTTATTTTAAAAAGTGGGGAACTGAGAACAAGCCTTCTAACCAGACTGCAATCGTTTCTCTTTTCTGTATTACGAACATTACAAGAGGATTCAGTTTTAACTGTTGGATTCGGAAACTAGCTTGAATATGTAATAAATTTATTGATGGCCTGGCAACAAATTAGACCATTTAAGCCTATTTGAACGGAAGCTAATGGCTATCGCGTATCTAAGAATTGTGCTAAAGTCAAAATTGCCAACAAGGGAATAGATGATTATAACAAATACAAGTCAACACCGTAGTTCCGTCGGAGCTACTTACACCAAACTGAAGGAACCTCTTCGTTCTCTCAATATGTGAGTGGGCGAACGGCATTATCCTTGGTTGTAAACTATTTTGGAGCATATGTTTTGATAAAGACCAAAAATGAAATATACCAATGATAAATTATGAGATTGATCGAGTTCCTTTTTTCACTACATTTTCCTGAGATCGAGTTCGATTTTTCAGCAGACTAGGCCTTCCTATTGGACCATCTACTGGCCGCGTGTGTTTGTTTTTAGTTGAGGATGGATTAACAAATTACCAACAATTTCACTTTCTATTTAATCTACGATAAAGTGTCTTATTGACTTTATTGACCACCTTGATTGTATATACACGTCTGCAACCAAGGGCACTTCAGACTCTACTTCTGTCGCTTTTCACGATAAGATTAACTTACAACATGACTAACAGGTACGACCTACTACTACGCTGTACGATAAGCTTTACTTACAACATGACCAACAGGTACGGCCTACTACTACGCTGTACGATAAGCTTAACTTACAACATGACTAACAGGTACGGCCTACTACTACGCTGTACGATAAGCTTAACATACAACATGACTAACAGGTAAGGCCTACTACTACACTGTACGATAAGCTTTACTTACAACATGACTAACAGGTACGGCGTACTTCTACGCTGTACGATAAGCTTTACTTACAACATGACTAACAGGTACGGCCTACTACTACGCTGTACGATAAGCTTAACTTACAACATGACTAACAGGTACGGCCTACTACTACGCTGTACGATAAGCTTAACTTACAACATGACTAACAGGTACGGCCTACTACTACGCTGTACGATAAGCTTAACTTACAACATGACTAACAGGTACGGCCTACTACTACGCTGTACGATAAGCTTAACTTACAACATGACTAACAGGTACGGCCTACTACTACGCTGTACGATAAGCTTAACTTACAACATGACTAACAGGTACGGCCTACTACTACGCTGTACGATAAGCTTAACTTACAACATGACTAACAGGTACGGCCTACTACTACGCTGTACGATAAGCTTAACTTACAACATGACTAACAGGTACGGCCTACTACTACGCTGTACGATAAGCTTAACTTACAACATGACTAACAGGTACGGCCTACTACTACGCTGTACGATAAGCTTAACTTACAACATGACTAACAGGTACGGCCTACTACTACGCTGTACGATAAGCTTAACTTACAACATGACTAACAGGTACGGCCTACTACTACGCTGTACGATAAGCTTAACTTACAACATGACTAACAGGTACGGCCTACTACTACGCTGTACGATAAGCTTAACTTACAACATGACTAACAGGTACGGCCTACTACTACGCTGTACGATAAGCTTAACTTACAACATGACTAACAGGTACGGCCTACTACTACGCTGTACGATAAGCTTAACTTACAACATGACTAACAGGTACGGCCTACTACTACGCTGTACGATAAGCTTAACTTACAACATGACTAACAGGTACGGCCTACTACTACGCTGTACGATAAGCTTAACTTACAACATGACTAACAGGTACGGCCTACTACTACGCTGTACGATAAGCTTAACTTACAACATGACTAACAGGTACGGCCTACTACTACGCTGTACGATAAGCTTAACTTACAACATGACTAACAGGTACGGCCTACTACTACGCTGTACGATAAGCTTAACTTACAACATGACTAACAGGTACGGCCTACTACTACGCTGTACGATAAGCTTAACTTACAACATGACTAACAGGTACGGCCTACTACTACGCTGTACGATAAGCTTAACTTACAACATGACTAACAGGTACGGCCTACTACTACGCTGTACGATAAGCTTAACTTACAACATGACTAACAGGTACGGCCTACTACTACGCTGTACGATAAGCTTAACTTACAACATGACTAACAGGTACGGCCTACTACTACGCTGTACGATAAGCTTAACTTACAACATGACTAACAGGTACGGCCTACTACTACGCTGTACGATAAGCTTAACTTACAACATGACTAACAGGTACGGCCTACTACTACGCTGTACGATAAGCTTAACTTACAACATGACTAACAGGTACGGCCTACTACTACGCTGTACGATAAGCTTAACTTACAACATGACTAACAGGTACGGCCTACTACTACGCTGTACGATAAGCTTAACTTACAACATGACTAACAGGTACGGCCTACTACTACGCTGTACGATAAGCTTAACTTACAACATGACTAACAGGTACGGCCTACTACTACGCTGTACGATAAGCTTAACTTACAACATGACTAACAGGTACGGCCTACTACTACGCTGTACGATAAGCTTAACTTACAACATGACTAACAGGTACGGCCTACTACTACGCTGTACGATAAGCTTAACTTACAACATGACTAACAGGTACGGCCTACTACTACGCTGTACGATAAGCTTTACTTACAACATGACTAACAGGTACGGCCTACTACTACACTGTACGATAAGCTTAACTTACAACATGACTAACAGGTACGGACTACTACTACGTTGTACGATAAACTTAGCTTACAACATGACTAACAGGTACGGCCTACTACTACGCTGTACGATAAGCTTAACTTACAACATGATTAACACGTACGGACTACTACTACGCTGTATGATAAGCTTAGCTTACAACATGACTAACAGGTACGGACTACTACTACGCTGTACGATAAACTTAACTTACACTATGACTAACAGGTACGGCCTACTACTACGCTGTACGATAAGCTTAACTTACAACATGACTAACAGGTACGGACTACTACTACGTTGTACGATAAACTTAGCTTACAACATGACTAACAGGTACGGCCTACTACTACGCTGTATGATAAGCGGAACTATATCAATTTTACTACCATGATATTTCCCTTTCTGGTTAGTAACTTTCCCACTTACAATTTTAACATGTTGTTTAGCTAGTTTGGAGATTGATCAGGATATGATAATAATCGTTTTATGGTCGCCATCATAATCTCATTGGGAAATAAGATTTTGTTTTGTGTTTTGACGATCGAGTTGTCTATAATGCTCATTAGCATGCCTTGTTGATTCGTTGTAACTACCCTGGTCCTCGCTATTATATTACATGAATTTGATCTAGATTTGTCTGGAAGATGTCGCCGATGAAACAGAAGACACTTAAACTAGTACCTCTAGTAGTCTTATTTACCGTGTACATTTTAAGGGTTTCTATGTCAGACATTCCTTTGTTTACATTTTTGCCAATTTTGAGTTTCAATTATAGTTTTGTTGACTATTTGGCATTTCGTACTTAAAAATATCAACATATCAGTCGTCCTTGCCATTCTATTCAGTTTATAAAAAAAATCCCTTCCAACAACCGTTCACTACATTGTACATACCCTTTACTGTGGGCCACGAGAGTAAAACGTTTTAGCAATGTCGCGTCATAGGTAGAAATTCGAGCGTGCATTGTGATGCTTTTTGTTACCTTTTGTATATGAAACGTTTCTGGTCACTGTTTGTTTTTCTGTTCCCCGGGACATGGGTTTGTTATTTACTAATTTTATTGTAAAATGTATTGTTCCAGATGACCCAGACGTAGGACAGTGAATAGAAACTGGATCTCAGTGTCGATAACATGCATCCCCTATACAGACGTTCACAGTGATACCAGGTCTGTGTTGATTTACGTGCAAAATGCAGCTAGAGTTTCTCTTTTACACTTTTATGAGGTAACACTGTTGTTAGATCAGAGTTACTGTTTCACAATAATAAAATCTATAGGCATTAATTAACATTAAATACGTCAGTGGTTTGTAAAGTTATGGACATTACGTTTTCTCATCAATACATTATACAAAGGAACAATTTAAGACGTAAAACCTGAATTCTCCTGAGATCGACTAATTTTTTTGTGTGTGTAAAATTATATATATTATAGTCATTTATAGAATATATATAGTCATTTATACAGTATATATAGTCATACATTATATATAGGTATTTATACAATATATATAGTCATTCATACAATATATATGGTCATTTATAGAATATATATAGTCATTTATACAGTATATATAGCCATACATTATATATAGGTATTTATACAATATATATAGTCATTATACAATATATATAGTCATTATACAATATATATAGGCATTTATACAAGATATATAGGCATTTATACAAGCTATATAAGCATTTATACAAGCTATATAAGCATTTATACAAGCTATATAAGCATTTATACACTATATGCAGGCATTTATACAGTATATATAGACATATTTACAATATATATTGGCATTTATACAGTATATTTAGTTATATGTATAGTCTACAAAGTCATATACTGGTATACGGTATGTATAAGGTATACGTAGTCATATAACATAGGATAGTGGAGTGACATAAATGGAATTACTTCTGTCAAAAAGATAACATAATGTGTTTCCATACTCTGAAAATTACTTGGATGACAAGAACTTGACTACCAGTTAACTATTAACATCGCCGACCCCACGGAACAACAGCATAAAACATTCCACTTTCTGTGATCCTGTCCAATGAGGAACTGCAGAGAAGTTATATATGGCATGTGCACGTGCCCCGTCGTCATCAAGTCTAGACAGGCCGAATGGTTACTGTAAGATAATATTTAAAACTTATCTTCACCTTTGTAATTCAGTCAAAGTCATGTCGATGTGGGAATACTGTTGCTTCACAGATCGTGTTACATATAAACGCCGTAATACTCTCAGTTTAGGAGGCACGGTAGTCTAGTGATAGGACGCCGGACTCGTGACCGAATGATTGCGGGTTCGAGTCACGGCACGGCACTGTATCCTTGAGCAAGATACTTTACTCCACTTGTTCCAGTCTATTCAGCTGTAAATGGGTACGTGGTTGGGCAGTGCTAGAATGGTTGAATGCTAGCTATTAGTGCTCCCCAGGGAGTTGAGAGAAAGGTATTGGCTGGTTGCAAAGGCCCTATAACCACGGATAATAATTTGTGAACTGCTTTGAGGCGACCTACGAACTAGGTTGTGATAAAACGGTATATAATAACCTCGAATTATAATTATTATTAGTTTATAGAACTGTGTTACGTTGCTGAATACTTTATACTTACCGGTAGAATGTGAAACGCAAAACAAATACCAAGCCCTATACCACTGATCATTACCAGTCATATACAAACGAGAGTAAGGGGCTCGGTATCGACCTGGTACAAACCACAGAGGTACACAGATGGGTTGTACCTCACACAATAGGTTTTAACGTACAAATTATACACAAAGGGTGGAACCAAAGTGACCTTTGGATATGTAATACATTGCCTGCAACATTGATACAGCCTCGCCTAAGAAGGGAGTTCTCTCTACAATATGTCCCTAGTGTGCATTTTTTTTGAGTGCAAAACACTCTTACTGATAGTTTGCTGTTTCCATGTAATGTTCAAACAACCGCACATGGGCTATCGTCTCTATATAATTATGAAACATAACTATATTAATGTCTCCTGGTATTCTATGTTTAAATCCAAACTACGATACAAAGTAACCCTACAACCTATCGTCGTACACGACACAGTGTAGATGGAACGTAAAATACCATACTACCATATTTTTGTCGCTAGATTTATTCTTGCATGGTCAACATGAGATACTGGTTTAAGTATACATTTGTTATATAATCACGTTTCCTCTTCGCTGGATCCTACATATGTTTCGGGACACTTTTAACGCGAGTTTTTCGTTCTCTTGACCTTAAGTGGCACTGGAAAGTCTTCAGGAGACGACAAGGTGAAGTAAAATGTTTACTGTGTTTGGCATTCTGTATGAAGAAATTAAATGCATTAAAGAGTTGATTTAATATGTCGTGTTTCTAATGATTTTAATTCCCTTAATATAAAAAGTACAGAACATACCTTAAGTACAGATAAAGGTGTTGTAATGTCTCATTACAATAGATGTGAAGTGTTTTTAAGACGTCCTGATGTCACATTTTTTAAAGTAGGCGTCCACTGATAAAACAGATTAAGATTGGTGTAGTTAAAATTATTATATCAGTCCTTATTTAACCACTACTTGTGTAGGATATATATTTTGTGATATCGCCCAAAAATTACTAACATTAACCAATATCAAGAAACGCTCAAGAAGACCATTAAAGCTTAAATAGCCCAAATGTAGTATCCCCATTTGATCATTCACCTTGTTTTAGAAGGAGCGTTTCACGTAGATATTTCATTTCAACAAATTTTATTGCAAAAAATATGCAAAGCCTATAAAAGCCTTCTCCTTACAACTTCGGTATGGTATATGTACAGTCATTGAAATCATCAAACAAACATATAAACAATTCATATAGTGTGTCTCCATGTCGTATAGTTATGATTAAACAAATCTTTTAGTGTTGATAATGTACTCTGATATACATTGTAGTACACATGCAATGGTTTCCTCATCACATTCATGACATCCATGAAGTAATGTGCTTTTTGGTTAATCAGCTGATTTCTAAGTGTCAATCGAGAATGGTTGAATAGAGGACAGATAAAAAAATAATGATCCGCAGTTTCCTCACCAAGGTTACATGTGCATATTGGAGAATCTTTTAAATGGTAAAGAAAAAGGTCAGAGTTCAAATTGCTGGCTTCATTTCTAAGTTGACACATGCTTATATTTGTATTTCGACTGCCATCATTTGCAAACGTTTTTGTTGTAGCCGAGACAGTTTCATTATTTTTGAAGAGTAGAGCTTTGAATTGTGATAGAGAGTTTACATTGGATACATCAAAATTAATAGCGAATGAGTTGAATTCCCTAAATGTACTTGGAAAGTAGCTACTATAATAGCTTACTGTTCTACATATCGGAGTGTTGAAATATCTAGTCGTCCTTAATGGATATCTTTGATTTTCATTGTGAAATGGAAATGAAATGGTTGCACTATATCTTTCAGATGTTGTGGAGGCATGCCATGAAGTATCTTAAACATTAATATTAATTTATGTTTTTGTCGTCTATCTGAGAGAGATTCCCAGACAAGTTCTTTATATAATTTATGATGTGAGGTACCTCTGCGCAATCCTGTTATGACTCTAGCAGCTTCTAAATGAACAGACTCAAGCAGTTCTTTAGATTGTTCCGTGCAATTGTCCTACAAGACGTCTGCATAATCCAATAAAGGCAAATTATATGTTTTATATATCTTTAAAAGAGTTTTCCTTGAGACTCGTTTTTTAAGTGATTTTAATATATTTACCCTTTTAAACGCTTTTTCATATACATAATTTACATGATGAATCCATTTACCATCTTCAGACAAAATAACACCTAGATGTTTGTGTGTAGCAAGGGATTGAACTGGGCTATTGTTAAAAAATATATCTGGATGTAGCGTGTCTCTTTTCCTAGTAAATATCATTGATACAGTTTTTGAAGGGTTGAAATTAATATCCCTCTTTTTACACCAAGTACTAATATTTGAAAGATTTTCTGAAATTTTATTAGCTATTTCAATATTGTTATTTTCAATTATTTCACTTAAGGATGTATCATCAGCAAACAATTTTATGTCACTAGTTACAATATCGGCTATATCATTAATATATAAAAGAAATAAAAAGGGACCTAAAACAGATCTCTGTGGAACTCCAGCGTTTACAGATTTATAAGATGAGAAAATGCCCTCGGTTAAAACACGTTGTTTTCTATCTGACAAGTTATTTTTAAACCAACTTAGCAAGTTTCCTTTAATACCATAGGATTCTAGTTTGTATAATAACCCTTCATGCCACACTCTATCGAAGGCTTTACTTATGTCACAGAATACAGAGCGGATTTCTCGTCCTTTATCAAGGGAATCCATAATCATATGATATAACGAAAGAAGTTGATTCACAGTTGAATCTCCTGGAATAAAACCTGACTGGTTCTTAGTAATGATTTCATATTCTCGCAAATAGTTATATAGATGTTTAAAAAATACTTTTTCTATTATTTTGCTAAAGCAAGAGGTAACTGAAATAGGACAATAATTAGAAACATCATTTTTCTCACCCTTGCCTTTATAAATAGCATTAATGTTTGCAGCTTTCCAGGACAATGGGATTGAGCTGGTTTCCATGGTTTTATTACAAAGGAGGGTAAGAGGAAGAGTGATAGAAGGTTTTAGTAGTTTTATAAGTTTTGGGACCACTCCATCAGGACCAACGGGCTTCTTCCCATTTAAAGTAGAAAGTTGATCTTTAATATCCTGTTGAGTGAACTCAATGCTATCAATTACGAAAGGAAAATCAGGAGGGGAAGGGAGAGGATCAAGATCATTTGATGAAGTAGAGATAGAAGAAAAGTAAGTAAGTATTAAGACATTCTGCCTTATCACGTAGATATAACGTTGATGGGAGGATGTGGATCCCTAAGGTCAGACAGAATCGCAAATGAAATTATTTTAAAACAAATCACTTCAAATACGACGAAGGAGGCTGCGATTTGAAATTTATTGTGTCAATGCAGAGAGCCAAATAGAGTTAAAAGTTTTATTGAAACATATGGAAATTTCATCGATATACATCTCATCATTGATGCTTAAGTCTATAACAATGAATAACTGTGTCTAAAGTGTTCAGAAATATAGAAATACAGCAAAAGGCGGGTGTAACTATATAACACCCCGTAATGGTACTTACTAACAACAGATTGATACGACAGATGATAGTCTCTCAAACTAGTAGGCCACATTAACCGTGCAAGATTACAAGGTCACGATATTCTCCAGAGATAACCAATGATCTTATACCAAGTGTTGTCAGTAGTTCAGCTACACCGTTTTGTACAAGGGGGTGGATTTATCCTAGAATAATGTCATTTTCAGTTCTGTCTGGCCGTAGAAATGTTCTCCATCATTTTTAAATCCACGGTAGCACGTTTCTCTTCAAAACTGCTTTCGTTGTTTTATCGTTTTCCAATTTTCCAAAGCTGCATGAAGGCGTTTTCGTTTTATTAATCGAAAGACTCCTATATGACGATCGGAATATTAAAATGGAATGATAACTTGGGGAAATTTCGTCTGCTGGATAACCGAACAAATCGGTAGTGAAGCGGACGTAAAACAAATCAAACAAACAGCTGGGGAAATGACTGTAGGTATGTTTTTTCGGAATACTTTATATTGTGTGTTTCTTGATATGAGTCACCGATGATACACTGTAAATAAATTTCAAATGATATTGATAAAATGTTACACAGTGGTGGCTACGTTATGTATCCTACACCTGTCCTGATAGGCTTCTACTCGTTCGCTAGGCGGCTATTACACTGGTATATTAAAGAAAGCTGATTTCAGGACATTCTGTGAACACTTGACGCGTGTCTATGGTACATTATTACACACTTGTCTGTGCTTTCAATATTCTCATTTCGTATTTAGTGTGTACGGCGACAGTGTTCTACTTTAAGTTGTATCGATGCTGTATGAGATGAGGAAATAGAGTGTTATATGTCGACTTATTTTAGAAAAATAATAATGAAACAAGCCTGACAAATGAAAAGAACTATGAATATACCTAATAAGAACATGAAGATAGTATGTACGGTATCTTTATCAAAACAATAGTCCAAGATCGGTTGATTGAGCATTCGTTAAAAATAGCGGGTATTGGTTCACCATAAAAAAATCAGCTACAGAAATTTCTTTCAGCATTGTTAGGCGAAACCCAGTACAGTAGAGGGTATTATGAAAACAAACCTTCTCAAAGGCCAGGTTTATCCACGATGTAACCGAAGTCTTAGATATCTAAAAGTCACCTGGGTTCCGGGCATTGTTGAAGTAAAACATGATTACATTAAATCATTTACGAAGGAAGTTTGGCATAAAATCTGTTTACATTGAACTTTTACGCGTTCAGTATGGCATGAAACATGTAAATATATAACTTTATACACATAAGCATGGAACAGTAATACATTGAACTAAACACATGAAGAAAGGCATGGAACATGTCGACATGGAACTTAACACAGAAAGAAAGGCAGGAAACATGTTCACATTGAACTAAACACAGAAAGAAAGGCAGGAAACATGTTCACATTGAACTTAACACATGAAGAAAGGCATGGAACATGTCGACATGGAACTTAACACAGGAAGAAAGGCATGGAACATGTCGACATGGAACTTAACACAGAAAGAAAGGCAGGAAACATGTCGACATGGAACTTAACACAGGAAGAAAGGCAGGAAATATGTTCACATTGAACTTCACACAGGAAGAAAGGCAGGAAACATGTTCACATTGAACTTAACACAGGAAGAAAGGCATGGAACATGTTGACATGGAACTTAACACAGAAAGAAAGGCAGGAAACATGTCGACATGGAACTTAACACAGGAAGAAAGGCAGGAAACATGTTCACATTGAACTTAACACAGTAAGAAAGGCAGGAAACATGTTGACATTGAACTTAACACAAGAAGAAAGGCAAGAAACATGTTAACATTGAACTTAACACATGAAGAAAGGCAGGGAACATGTTTACATTTGACTTAACACGTGGAAAAAGGCATGGCACATGTTGACATTGGACTAACCAAAGGAAGAAAGCATGGAACATGTTTACATTGAACTAAACACAAGAAGAAAGGCATGATCATATTAAATCATTTACGAAGGAAGTATGGCACACAATCTGTTTACATTGGACTTTTACGCGTTCAGTATGCCATGAAACATGTGAATATATAACTTTATACACATAAGCATGGAACAGGTATACATTGAACTTAACACAGGAAGAAAGGCAGGAAACATATTCACATTGAACTAAACACAAGAAGAAAGGCAGGTAACATGTTTACATTGAACTAAACGCTAAAAGAAAGGCATGAAACATGTTGCCATTGAACTAAACACAAGAAGAAAGGCAAGAAACATGTTAACATTGAACTTAACACATGTTTACATTGGACTAACCAAGAGAAGAAAAGCATGGAACATGTTTACATTAAACTTAAAACAGAATGAACTTTAAACAGGAAAAAAGGCATGGAACATGTTTACAGTTAATGCTGTAAACTTTAACAGAGACAAGGAATGAAGGCACGGATACGTGTTGACTGCATAAATATAAAAAGAGACCGGAAGTAAAAGTAGATAGCGCCCATCGCCCTTTTAGTCGTTAGATCGATGAATACGCTGACAGTAACACACAAATCCATAACACCAATGTAGGCTAGACGGCCGAGTTACCTCCCCCTGCGGAATAGCTTGCACGTCGCCTGTAAAGGTGCGTGCACTTTACCGTGTCTGTCGTGCAAAGAGCTACAGCTTCATGACAGGAAACACTTCGATATAACCCAAGGATTCCTCTGAGAGCCTAGAAACCAGCTGGGTTTAATATCATCGCATAAACCTTTATTTATAACCTTCAATTTTTTAATGAAGGCGGTAAGATTTTGAAAGCAGTTTCTTTTAACTTCCAGAACCATTTGTTCTTGTCATATGTCAGTGTGTTTCTGCAATGATTACGTAATTAATGTACTTGTGTTGATTTCGGAATGAGGACATTGAAGATAGTTTCAGTTGATGTGTGACACTAGTGACATCCGCGCGAATCCAGTGAAATGCTGCACGATGAAGCACTACAAAGGGAACCATTGCACATTGATGTCTGTAACAGATGTAATCAAATTGAAATGTTGGAAATAGTTTCAAGGATTTCAATGATGTGTGCTGACAAATAAGTAGCATTTTAGAGTTTCAGCTGGAAAATAGGACACGCCTTGTTTCCTTTGTTCGACCTTATATGAAGAAGTTTTAATATGGAATGTTAGACACCGACTTGACTTGGCATCCCCAATTTTACCTCCCTCGTGAGTAAGAGTTTCGTCTTATATAAAGTATTTCAACCATATATGGATTTTTTTTACACTGACTTGACCTGAAATCCAGTTTTACCTCGTGAGTGAGAGTTTGACCTTATATAAAGTAGTTTTATCGTATATGAAATGATAAACTCTGATTTGACATGGTATCGTTTGTTTTGCCACGTGAGTTAGACTAATGTCATAGTTACTGTAGATAGTACTTTGTCTACTATATGTTACAAACACAGCGACACCGTGCAGTTTAATTGCATATAAGCCTGCAGTTCCTTTGAACTTCTGTTTTTACAATGAATTTAATTTTGTTTCATTTGTATCATTTTACATCACATGTGATATCATATCAGACACGTACACAATAACTGATTTACAGAGGGTTTGTCAGTCTACCCAAACTGCCCCTGCAGATATGTCTAGATTTGTTGTTTGTTATTACGTTAAAAGTACATTCCTTTTTCAAATCCAATTTAGTCTGCAGTTAAATTGTGCTCCAATCCTACGTGTTAAACGTGGAAATATAAACTCGCGACCTTAGCCGTTGGAAGCGTAATCAGAGTACCGTTGTGGTGGAGACGTACAGTTCACAATCCAATTTGCCCCAGTCACATCCTATTGTTTCGGTGTTTCCAGCTCGATCGCTGATGTTCATCGACATAAAACTGAAATTACAATTTAGAAATAATTCGATTTAATTTGATTTTAAATTCTCTTTTTCCTGTCAGGGTAAAAGTTGTACTAGCTTTACCGTGTATCTCCCACTGGAATTGTATTGAGTCTCCTCCTCCTTGTGAAATCAACAGTCGACGAAGCGCTACATAAACACAGAATTCTATTACAGTGATCATTTATAAAACATTTTTACCGCTTACATCGTGTGCTCGTATAGACCAGCAGAACCAAACCCACATTCTAATCGACGTGGTTCAAACTGTGTACACTGTTTTCTGTTTGATTATTTGATTTTTTCCTTTTCAAATCAGAATACGTGTTAGGATGTCAAGCAGAAATTTGATTTGCGAAACATTCGATTGAATTGTTTTGCATTAAATTTCACTGAATATCTTGAAGAAAAAGACAAAGCGTGTTTTGATTAATGTTACCATTGGATAGAGCCTCGCGGAGCCTGTAGTGTCAGTAACCTAGCTGGTTTCTGTCTCTGGTGAAAATTAATATCTTGAACGACGCCATACACTTGATTACGCCAAGAAAGCTACCTTCACTGATAACTACTTGTTTTGGTATCTGAGCTTTTATTGTTGAAATAAAGTACAAACTGAAGTGTTACACTGTATTCGTACGCAGGTACAATAATGTACTGTCTTGATAGGTGAGTTCCAGATCGTAGGTGATATGGAGTCTATACAACAGACAAATGTATCAAAGTTGGGCAGCTATTTCTCGAGCGTGGTGTCCGACCTTTCTCCGGTAACTCGAGTTTTTTTAAGATCAATGGTTAAGATGTATAAATGATCGTAGTTTACAACTTCACAACTAAATCAAATAATTATTATAGCATTGCATATGAGTTTCATACGGCACATGTAAAAACTTCCAAGATGTCCTTACTTTTGTCCAATTTGATAACATTATCTGTTGAATTTGCAGTATAAAGACAATAGAAGTAGAACAAATAGGGATGTCCCACTATCACCTATATCCCACCTAGTCGCTCCCACCTAAGTAAGGGACCGCAGATTGACAACGTGATGGAGTTGTTCCCGATTGAGATCGTGTGATGCGTCTGATAGTAGCTGTCGGCAGCCGTTTCGAGGTTTTTTTCACGTATAAATATTTCCTGTTGTACATGTACATGAGCTAACTATACATTCTAGACCTGATGGTCTTAATGACTCGCTCGGCCACGGCAGCCTTGGTTTCTTTGTGAGCATAGAGATGCTGGATAGTGCACTGATTCAAGAGATCGTCCTCTTCTTTTGATCTGAACTCTTTTCCCTTCTCGATGTGAATGATCTGCCCTCAGGGAAAATGTCTCGGAGATGTTTGATACGGAACCCTTTCTTGTTTCGGTTGCCCCATCAACAGATCCTAATTAGAGAACGTGTCTTCGACCACCACTATGTTTCGGCAGCCATTGGATTTGCTCGAAAACTTGAATATGTCCATGATATCTTCAGACCATTGGTCGCCAAGGACTTTATTTTGTTTAAATAACGTCGAAGTGTTCTCTGTAGCAAATAAGGAAAATTTCTGATTTTATATTTGCTGATAATATATTTCCCAGCTCTTTTTCACATGATTTTACAGCTGATCTGTTCGTCAGAAACTCCTCACATTGAAGGATTGTTATATTATAAACACTTTCCGTTGAATGCATCATTCGTTATCAAGGGCCAAACGTTGTTTGAGATTCGTTAAGAAGTTAATATTCTAACATAAGCTGAATATGTCACAGTTCTTATATTCTGATTCATGGCGACCAACGTCAAAAGATTGTGATCGATCCGGTGTGTAACTGAAGTATGTCCTGAAGAATGGACCCGTGGTTCTCATAGAAGTTGTTGACATCTTTTACTTTCATCTTCTCGTCTGATATGGCCTTGGCCTTGTCTTCGGACACATATTTATCATACCTTTGATTCCATTCTGCTTCATTAGCAGACTTTGCCAGTCATGGCCTTAAAAGCTTTATGCTCTTTAATTCCACCATAACCATTTGCTCCCAGACCTCCAAAGGACAATCACATTTAGATCGTAGGTTGATATTTCTCACTCTCTTAAACTGTTTTCTTCTTTTACAAGAGTAATTTTCTGGACACCCTCTAATTTGAATGTTGCTATAAAAATAAGGCCTTTAGGCTTTCATGTAGTTTCCTTGGTGAAGACGCTGTTCCGGAGGTGTTGTTTCTCCGATTAATATTGTAGTCTCCTCGGTGAAGACGCTGTTCCGGAGGTGTTGTGACTCCGATTAATGTTGTAGTTTCCTCGGTGAAGACGCTGTTCCGGAGGTGTTTATGTCTCCGATTAATGTTGTAGTCTCCTCGGTGAAGACGCTGTTCCGGAGGTGTTGTGACTCCGATTAATGTTGGTTTTTAGACCGACGAGTTAACACTGGTTGTGCTGTGGCTTCTTTGATATTCCGCACAAAAAGTTGTGGATTGTCCAGCTGCTCCTGCCGTGCCAAGGTCATGACCTATTGTTTATCCACAGGATTATCGTCACTAAGTAATGACAGTAGCGCCTTAACGTCGGTTTCTTGCTACATGTATAACAGAGATTCTGATTTGTGATATGTGAGACTTTTAAGCTGTATACATGGGATTGTCGAGGAATGTTAGGTTTCTAATGTCTGTGATATCAAAGTTTTACTTTCTACACAAATAATGTACGTATTTAACGTTTAGCAACTGGTCCCTTTGTCAAGCTATGACTGAGTGAGCGATTTGTATTTTTTACCTGTGCAACGATGTGACGAAAATGTATACGCACTGTATCAGATAGGTTACAGAAAGGGTGTAGATCTAGCCTCCTCCCCTGTTATGTCAGTATAAGGTCATACAGATGACTCAGCTGGTGTCCCCCTCGTCTCTATTCATGTTATCAGTTTTCCTGATTTTGATTGGTTCTGATGTCTGTGTTTATGGAACCTTTAATTAATATATAATATACGTGAATGAGTCATACATGAAGACGAGACAAATTATATCAATCAATTCAATGAGGAGAAAGGGTCCATTATCCAGCGCTATTTTCAGTGACAAAACGTAACGATCAACGAGAAGAGCTTGTAGAATGCAACCAAATTTGTCGAAGATTTGTAACGAGGATCAAAAAGCGGTTTGAATAGCATTCAAGAAGAACCAACATTTCTTTGCGGAGATGAGGGGTTACGAAGACGGTGACGATGAGGAGACTGAGGAAAGGGAGGTGATGAGTGATGAGGAGGCTGAGAAAAGGCAGGGGTGGTGGTGTTGGGTGTCAGACGATGGTGGAACAGAATAAAAGAAACCTGAAGTTGATAACCTATGATTAGAATATAATATTATTTACGAATCCCATACGGCTTTTGACTCATTGAAATACGACAAGTTTCTCTGAATCAAATAAGCTGCTTAGATACGTGCGAAAACTGGAAACATATGATCAGCAAATATAAGATGAGGAAATGGTTCCAGCCAAAGAATATTACAGCCTTTCCTCCGACGACCATTCAAACGAAACAGAATCCTCTTGAGAGCACAGAGTCTACAGTTATCATGTTAAGTTCAAGAGCGATATCAACTGTTATTCCTACGTACTCTTAGTTTTAGTTATTTTTTCTTCTAAATATCTGTTGATTAGATCATTTAAAGACAAGTAAGGTGTGGTGTCTTTACCCACAAACATCCTGGAAGCCGGCAACAATAGTACTGCAAACTCCATGGCGTCATTTCATGAACTACTTTATTACACAAGATTAGTACGCAGGGCGTGACTAAACACAGGTTCCGGATGAGTCCGGAATTACATATACTACATAAGGGACATCAGAAACAAAGGCTCTCCGATTCGTGCTCAAGAGGGGAGAACATCTAGCCGGATCTGCCTCGACAGGGGACAATATCTCAGACCCAAGGAAGTCAACGCTCTCTTCAATAAATGCCATATTAAGCATATGTATACTCAAAATATAACAAGGGCTGGTGTGGCCGAGCACATCATCAAGACAGTTAAGTCCAAAATATATAGATAACTCACATACATCAGAAATTATCCATGCGTGAAAAAAATTCGAAACGTTTGCCAAAAGTTACGATCAGACGCATCACAGGACCATTGGGACAGGATCAAGACCGACATCTGGGCCTGCATTCGTGAAAGCGTTATTATATGCTCTAGCACGGATTCTGTGTTCAAACAAACCTCTTTGTGACTTGCTTAAATGATATGACACGGTTAAAAAATCGAGTGTAAATACAAAAAGAGTTTTTTGGATTTAAGTTTCCCTAAAGTTGTTCCAATTTATTCACAAAATGTGAAACTTAATTTATTTATCAACACAAAAATTGGTCTGAGAATATCCTGAAAACGAGGCCCGGTGGCAAAAAGAAAGGACCGGTCTTACGAAAACTTATGAAGCTTCCGTAAACAATAATTCAAGCTTAACGCGCGATTATCACATCTCCGGGACCAATTCATACGGGGAGATGGTCAGAGTTGGACGGTGCTCCTCAGAAGATCATACGTGGTGCCTAGCCTTTTATAAGGTCTGGAACAGTATGTTTGGTCAATCTGAGCTGCAGAAAGTTGACGACCCGTGAAAGCCAATTTGAAGGTCAACGAAAAAGGTCACATTAGCTAACGCTATGTGAGGTGGCTTAATTGGCCTTACAATGTAACTAATGGTAACGCGCTTCAGATATACCTGGTTTGTAGACATATCAGAGTGAACTACTCTCAAATGGTCAAATGTCAATATGATATGTTATATAAGACATAGTGCTATATGGTTGTAGACGACTCTCGCCAAGTTTTAAATTATGTCGTAAAAAGAACAATATTTGGTACGTAAAAGCTTATCAAATATTCCGAAACGAGTTTTATCTTAGAAGAACGCTCCTTCGTGGGAAACATCAGTTACAATATTTATACGGGGTTACACTTGTCTTCATTGTTTTCTAATTTCAGCGGCACAATCGACTTCAACTAAAATAAACATACAGCTCACACGCCTAGACAACTCCAGGAGCATCGCCAGGTGATCTATCGCTAAGTAAATCAAATCTATACTCATCCTGGACGCCGGGTATTGGATTACAACCGGACAATTAATTAGCTTCGATTAGGTAATTTTAAAGAGATTATTCCCTTCGGCTACTCAGAGAACACACTGGACAAAGACGACAAATGTTAAGATCAATTTTTATCAACTAGTATGGCCAGCGTCAGCGCTCGCCAACTTTACCCCAAGGCCACCAGACAGGGCAATTGAGACTATCGTAATTAAATTCTAACTCCCTTAATTTGTCTCCGTTATTGAAGTATTGAAGCCTTGCGACGAAATAATTGCAGTACCTTCTCAGTGAATCTTGTCTGTGTTGAATGACGCTTGTTTGCTGTGAAACTGTCGGTCCTATGTCTTAATGTATAAACCAAGTGTTTTTCGTATTTTGTTTCATAACGAACAATGATCGACTTAAAGTCGACTTTTAAGGTTTTTATTACTATGAGGACTGAACAAAATTATGTACTTAATCTCTAAACTAGTTTTCTATTCTTTTTATTATCTGTGTATTTTATGGTTCACGTATAAACAGTTTACTATAAAGAATATAGTTTAGGATTGATGTATGCTACAACTGAAATAACAACTGCTTTGGATGTATGTATACAATCAATACAGAGCGATATTAACTTAGGGTTGATGAATTGTTAACACAAACGAAATTATTTCCAAGATACATATATGGTATACATAATCTTTAGGAGATATTTGGTTTTAAAACGTACACAAGGTTTAGAAGACAAGCATGGAGCGTATGTACATCATTTGCATATAAAGTAGGGCGACAAACTTAATTCCTTAAAATTTCTCTCATAAGTTTCCGTAAACAAAGTTATGCAGCCTTCCTGGGGAGGAAATCCCTTCCTACTCAGTGTCATAGACATACGAATGATCGATTGCTGAGACCATAACGTGCTAGCAAATGATATAAGGCTGGAAAGGACACATACATGTATATGATAGGGGGCTGGAAAGGACACATACATGTATATGATAGGGGACTGGAGAGGACACAGTTTTACTAGGGGGCTGGGGAGGACACATACATGTATATGATAGGGGGCTGGAGAGGACACAGTTATGCTAGGGGGCTGGAGAGGACACAGATACAATAGGGGGCTGGATGGGACACATTTTTGATAGGGGGCTGGAGTGGACACAGATATGAAAGGGGATTGGAGAGGACACATGTATGATAGGGGACTGGAGAGGACGCAAATATGATAGGGGGCTGGAGTGGACACAGATATGATAGGGGATTGGAGAGGACACATGCATGATAGGGGGCTGGAGAGGACGCAAACATGATAGGGGGCTGGAGAGGACACATATATGATAGGGGGCTGGATGGGACACAGATTTGATAGGGGGCTGGAGAGGACACAGGTATGATAGGGGGATGGAGAGGACACAGATATGAAAGGGGATTGGAGAGGACACATGTATGATAGGGGGCTGGATGGAACACAGATTTGATAGGGGGCTGGAGAGGACACATGTACGTGTATGATAGGGGGCTGGAGAGGACGCAAATATGATAGGGGGCTGGAGAGGACACAGATATGATAGGGGGCTGGATGGGACACATATTTGATAGGGGGCTGGAGAGGACGCAAACATGATAGGGGGCTGGAGAGGACACATGTACGTGTATGATAGGGGGCTGGAGAGGACGCAAATATGATAGGGGGCTGGAGAGGACACAGATATGATAGGGGGCTGGATGGGACACATATTTGATAGGGGGCTGGAGAGGACGCAAACATGATAGGGGGCTGGAGAGGACACATGTACGTGTATGATAGGGGGCTGGAGAGGACGCAAATATGATAGGGGGCTGGAGAGGACACAGATATGATAGGGGGCTGGATGGGACACATATTTGATAGGGGGCTGGAGAGGACGCAAACATGATAGGGGGCCGGAGAGGACACAGATATGATAGGAGTCTGGAGATGACACGGATATGATAGGGGATTGGAGAGGACACATGTATG
This sequence comes from Mizuhopecten yessoensis, assembly GCF_002113885.1. Taxonomy (NCBI): domain Eukaryota; kingdom Metazoa; phylum Mollusca; class Bivalvia; order Pectinida; family Pectinidae; genus Mizuhopecten; species Mizuhopecten yessoensis. The sequence goes on from NW_018405900.1 coordinate 1,170,552, forward strand.
ATAGGGGGCTGGAGAGGACACCGATATATGAAAGACGGATGGAGAGGACACATGTATGAAAGGGGGCTGGAGAGAAAACAAGAATGATAGGGGGTTGGAGAGGACACAGATATGATAGGGGGCTGGAAAGGATACAGATATGATAGGGGGCTGGAGGGGACACAGATATGATAGGGGGCTGGAGGGGACACAGGTATGATAGGGGGCTGGAAAGGATACAGATATGATAGGGGGCTGGAGGGGACACAGGTATGATAGGGGGCTGGAGAGGACACCGACACAATAGGGGGCTGGAGATGACACAGGTATGATAGGGGGCTGGAGAGGCCACCGACACAATAGGGGGCTGGAGATGACACAGGTATGATAGGGGGCTGGAGAGGCCACCGACACAATAGGGGGCTGGAGATGACACAGATATGAGAGGGGCTAGAGAGAACACAGGTATGATAGGGGCTGGAGAGGACACAGGTATGATAGGGGGCTGGAGAGGACACCGACATAATAGGGGGCTGGAGATGACACAGGTATGATAGGGGCTGGAGAGGACACAGGTATGATAGGGGGCTGGAGAGGACACAAATATATGAAAGACGGCTAGAGAGGACACATGTATGATAGGGGCTGGAGAGGACCCAGGTATGATAGGGGCTGGAGAGGAGAAAGGTACATGTATGATAGGGGGATGGAGAGGACACAGATATATGAAAGGGGGCTGGAGAGGACGCAAACATGATAGGGGGCTGGAGAGGACACAGATATATGAAAGGGGGCTGGAGAGGACACAGGTGTGATAGGGGGCTGGAGAGGACACAGGAATGATAGATATCATACACACTGGTAGCTTTGATCAATCCGTTTTGTCGTTATGTTATGTTAGTGCATCCGTCCTATGTACTGGATGTCTTGGCCGTGCTAAAATAACAAGTAATAGAAATGACAATACCAAAACAAAACCGTTATTCGAACTAAAAATCGATAAAACCATGGCAAACATGTGTAATATGAAGAGGTGCCCCGACAGGGTAAGTGTCTTCTGGTACATCGACGACGCCCACCACGGAAATTTGTCAATTCCAAGAAATATCACGTCAACAAAACGAGAAAACTGACTCTGAAACAACACGGTACATGTATACTTTTAAAGCAAAATAAAAAGCATCGCCCTTTAAATGAAACATTTTATTTTACATATTTCGCAATGAGGTCATGATGGGTGGCAATACAACATCAACCTGCATCTCTCGAACCTTGCGTGTATGTCTTTGTGCTGTCAGCAGTCGACATATATCAAGGAGATTATGATATTCAAAACAAGCTCTTGAATACTGAAACAACTGGGACATGTCAACACCGTCAGTTTGGGAGGCATGGGTGGTGCTATCAAGAAAGTGAATGTTCACAATTCGAAATAAAACAAATCTTCCCGCCTATCGCACAGCTTAGTACAGTGTAGTAAGTGCACCCTGTTTGTAGGATTGTAGGTAAAGATCCAGGTGGACAGCCAATATTAAAGAGTATGTAGTGTCCTCGATTTCAAGTTCAGAAGTATATATACGATCGACGTCGTGAAGACTAGTGTTAATGAAAACCAGCACATTAACGATATACATGAAAATGTGTATGAAAGTGAAATTAAAATACTTGGAAACTCCCTTAAATAAAAACAAAAACAAACTGGCCATGAGGTTCATAGTTTGTTCTAATATCTAGCCATTGGACAAAATTTTGACAACCAGCAAACCCAATCATCCCCGGGATTTACGAGGAGCTACTTGTTTAATGTTTGGAGAGGAATTGGTAAAGCTCTGTGATTGTTTTCATATCCATCCGAAATTGTATATATGATACAACTGATGTAGTGACCCCGGATAATTCTATGTCGGACAGGGGATAAAGTATCCACGCTCCCGTCGTGAATCGAACTCCTGCCGTGGGTTGAGAGGTATGTGATTTAAACACTTGACGGGACGACACACGATCAGACTGCTTCAAGAGCATGTGCCAAATCAAATCCTGCTATTACAAATCGAAATAATACAAGTATCGCTGTCCCACAGGGACTTGGTTTGTGTGACATAATCAAATATATCGCGTCGCCATTTGTTGAATTATTCATAAGTATCAATGTGTAAACAAATCAAACCACGAATCACGTGACACTCTGTAGAGTTTTAAATAATTGAACGACCATGTTATAACATTAACATGACATGTTTTTGAAGACTCCCTGATAGCCGGCACACGTTGATAAATAGATTATACTGTAGTTTCCGTGGTAGCTTTTTTTCTTTTCCTTTTCTCTCTCTTCTCTATGGCGGAACAAAAACAAATGGTCTCACATGCGAAGCATTTGCCATCTATCACTGTGTTCTCGTCCTTTTAAGTTTTATATGAAATTGAATTTTGATAGTGTTTTTCACTGCAGTATCAGACCATTCTATGATTCGTGGATTTTGAAACTCCATTTATTAGGCGTTTGAAACTACACGTAGTAATGTTCCTAATTCATCCCCATTCCTGAGGTGTTGGGGGATACCATTTCTGTATCCAATAAACTATTATTCATATTTCTGTACTTAATGAGATTTCAGAAGAAGCAAATGGTTTTATTCCTAAAGCCTATAAAATGGAAACCTTTTTTTACAGATTCTCTACCCAATAAAGTGTCGAAATGAAAGACAGTAATATTGATGGTTATTCTTACTCTATATTGTCAAAATAAACAAAACATTTATTTCTGTACTCAAAACAATGTCGTACAATGTTAATAACAATTGTTTATACTTCCCTGTAGCATGTCGAAATAGATGGATAGATATATTTCTGTACCCAGGACAATGTTATAAAAACTTATACTAATGATGTCTCCTACCCCGTTTTCTATTCCACTTAACGCATTTTCTCGACTTTTAATTTATAAACGAAATATTCAACCAAATCTTCACAATTCTTACGCCTAAACACTACAAAATCTTGAACGCGAAACTTGAATTTAAGTTGAATATGAAAACTATAGAATACTAGTCCGGATTTGATAATCTCGTATGTTGTTATTGTGGAATCGTGTGTCTATGTAACAAGTCCTAGACAGGGGAGCTTTAAAAATATATTTCTGGTTTGTTTTCACCATTGCTTGTGTTTTTTTTACCTTAACCGTTGCTTGTCTTTCCGACTGTGTTCTAGAAATGTTGGCAAAATTAACAGAAATATCCTTACAGGGGAGCGCTTCCTAATAAAAGCTCTGCCTGGATTCGGTATAGTCTTAAAGAGATGAATCATTTTTGAAAGTATCAATGTTTTTAAAACAGTTATTTTACCTATTGGTCTAAATATTCTTTTTGACCACTGTAGTAATGATTTGTCTAAATTTTGTATAGCTTTATTATAGGTAATGTTAATCATTTCATCTAAGTTGACAGAGCAATCTGTTCCAAGAAGGTTAAATTTTGTAATATCCCATTTTAATATCCATCTATGGTGGTAGACGTCTTGACTGATTTTTTTTACTTCCTATCCATATCAATTGTGTTTTGTCACTATTTACCTTAAGACCTGATCTTTGAGCAAATAGTTCTAACACTTTGAGTGCCTCATTGAAAGATTTCCTAGAACCCTTTAAAATAAGAGATGTGTCAACTGCAAACAGAGAGCTTGTGTTCTTTATTCCCTACTTTGGTACCCTTAATTTTTGCATTGTTTTTAACCATAATTGCCAATTTTTCTGCCACAAGTATAAAAAGATATGGTGAGACAGGGTCGCCCTGACGACAGCCTCATTCTATAGTGAAAAATTCTGATAACCTACCATTTTGTATAATAGCTGATGAAGTGTCTTTATATAGTGTATTGATCCAATGTCTGATACTTGGTCCATTTTTTTTTTTTTTTTTACATTGTCTAGAAACTTCCATGCTACTGAGTCGAAGGCCTTTTCAAAATCTATTAAAACCAATAATCCGGGGAATGTCATTTTTTCTGTATAATTCATTATGTCATATATTAATCTAGTATTCTCTCCAATAAACCTACACTTTCAAAAAACCTGTATGTGTATCTGAAATTATAAAATCTAAACTTGTTTTCATTCTGGTTTTTGGTTGTCATCTACTGTATAGAACGATTGTAGGGTGTCTGGTTTTTGGTTGTGATCTACTGTATAGAACGATTGTACGGTGTCTGGTTTTTTGGTTGTGATCTACTGTGTAGAACGATTGTAGGTTGTCTGGTTTTTTGGTTGTGATCTACTGTATAGAACGATTGTACGGTGTCTGGTTTTGTGGTTGTGATCTACTGTATAGAACGATTGTAGGGTGTCTGGTTTGTGGTTGTGATCTACTGCGTAGAACGATTGTAGGGTGTCTGGTTTTTTGGTTGTGTTCTACTGTGTAGAACGATTGTAGGTTGTCTGGTTTTTGGTTGTGATCTACTGTATAGAACGAGTGTAGGGTGTCTGGTTTTTGGTTGTGATCTACTGCGTAAAACGATTGTAAGGTGTCTGGTTTTTGGTTGCGATCTACTGTATAGAACGATTGTACAATGTAGGGTGTCTTGTTTTTGGTTGTGATCTGCTGTATAGAACGATTGTAAGTTGTCTGGTTTTTGGTTGTGATCTACTGTGTAGAACGATTGTGGGGTGTCTGGTTTTTTGGTTGTGATCTACTGTATAGAACGATTGTAAGGTGTCTGGTTTTTGGTTGTGATCTACTGCGTAAAACGATTGTAGGGTGTCTGGTTTTTGGTTGTGATCTGCTGCGTAAAACGATTGTAGGGTGTCTGGTTTTTGGTTGTGATCTACTGTATAGAACGAGTGTAGGGTGTCTGGTTTTTGGTTGTGATCTACTGCGTAAAACGATTGTAGGGTGTCTGGTTTTTGGTTGTGATCTACTGCGTAGAACGATTGTAGGGTGTCTGGTTTTTTGGTTGTGGTCTACTGTGTAGAACGATTGTAGGTTGTCTGGTTTTTGGTTGTGATCTCCTGTATAAAACGATTGTAGGGTGTCTGGTTTTGTAGTTGTGATCTATTGTATAGAACGATTGTACGGTGTCTGGTTTTGTGGTTGTGATCTACTGTGTAGAACGATTGTAGGGTGTATGGTTTTTTGGTTGTGATCTACTGTATAGAACGATTGTACAATGTAGTGTGTCTTGTTTTTGGTTGTGATCTGCTGTATAGAACGATTGTAAGTTGTCTGGTTTTTGGTTGTGATCTACTGTGTAGAACGATTGTAGGGTGTCTGGTTTTTGGTTGTTATCTACTGTATAGAACGATGGTATCTACCGTATAGAACGATTGTAGGGTGTCTGGTTGGTGGTTGTGATCTACTGCGTAGAACGATTGTAGGGGGTCTGGTTTTTTGGTTGTGATCTACTGTATAGAACGATTGTATCTACCGTATAGAACGATCGTAGGGTGTCTGGTTTGTGGTTGTGATCTACTGTGTAGAACGATTGTAGGGTGTCTGGTTTTTGGTTGTTATCTACTGTATAGAACGATTTTACAATTTAGGGTGTCTTGTTTTTGGTTGTGATCTGCTGTATAGAACGATTGTAAGTTGTCTGGTTTTTGGTCGTGATCTACTGTGTAGAACGATTGTAGGGTGTCTGGTTTTTGGTTGTTATCTACTGTATAGAACGATTGTAGGGTGTCTGGTTTTTTGGTTGGGATCTACTGTATAGAACGAGTGTAGGGTGTCTGGGTTGTGGTTGTGATCTACTGTATAGAACGATTGTATCTACCGTATAGAACGATCGTAGGGTGTCTGGTTTGTGGTTGTGATCTACTGTATAGAACGATTGTATCTACCGTATAGAACGATTGTAGGGTGTCTGGTTTGTGGTTGTGATCTACTGCGTAGAACGATTGTAGGGTGTCTGGTTTTTTGGTTGTGATCTACTGTATAGAACGAGTGTAGGGTGTCTGGTTTGTGGTTGTGATCTACTGTATAGAACGAGTGCAGGGTGTCTGGTTTTTGGTTGTGATCTACCGTATAGAACGATTGTATCTACCGTATAGAACGATTGTAGGGTGTCTGGTTTGTGGTTGTGATCTACTGTGTAGAACGATTGTAGGGTGTCTGGTTTTTGGTTGTGATCTACTGTGTAGAACGATTGTAGGTTGTCTGGTTTTTGGTTGTGATCTACTGTGTAGAACGATTGTAGGTTGTCTGGTTTTTGGTTGTGATCTACTGTATAGAACGATTGTAGGGTGTCTGGTTTTTGGTTGTGATCTACTGTACAGAACGATTGTAGGGTGTCTTTCCAATTGTCTCCCTGTTGTTCAGCATTATTGTTTATATTCCGATTATTTGAAGATTGTTTCGCTGGCCTCTTGGTTCTTTATTTTGTTTTTATATTATCCTCCCGATTTTTGGTGTAACCGAATGTTTGCCTTCCCGAATGTTTTTTCCCTACATCACTGTTTAATGTGCCCTCGAAGGTTTTTGTTACCTTTCTCCCTGATTGTCTGAAAATCACGATAATCTGTTTTGTTGTTGTTTATTTAATATTTTCCTAGAGTTATCGTCAGAGGGCCTTCCTAAAGTGTATATTTATCTTCTCAAAGGATAATAATACGCTGGCGACAGGAATGTATGGCTTTGATAGCATTTTCTTCTGAAAGTCACCTTTCGGTAATGTGAGGGTCTCGATCACGGTCAAAGGTTTATGAATATGTAGTTGTAAGCACTCCAGCAATGTGCTGCGACGGCAATTAGCATTACCAATAACGGTATAACGGCATTTATATAAGTACTGAACGTAATTTCCGGTGAAAATAAATAAGAAATATGGCGTCTGTCTACAACGGTATTATTATCCCCTAACGGACAAATGAAAAAAACACACAGATTCCGTTATTAGGAATGCCGCGACAAGGATTTGGAAAGATATACGTGGTAGTATAATTTACTCAAGAAACATTTCCTACCCTGGTCGAGTGCTAGCCATGGGTTTAGTGGTTTTTAATGACGGACTGGTTCCAAATGTCCTCTGTCGGGCTCACATAATGTGGACGAATGTACGATACTAAAATGTCGGAGTGTTAGAGATTCCCGCCTCTGTCTCGGCGTACAAATGACCATTTAGGGGTAAGTATAGGAATGGAGAAAGCATCGCCATCCTCAGCACGCTTCGTCAGCATGTATTTACAAGTTAGATTTATGTTTAGAGTATCGAACAACAACACTACACTGTACCAAATATTTCTACGATATCCACACATGACTAGTAGACTGACCGGAAACGGGTGAACGGGCTGATGACGATTTGATGGCTAAGGGGAGGTAATTCAATATCAGGGCTGACAATCGGGAACCGTCGGCACTTTTCCTAAACGAGATTGCAAGGTTTACTGAGTATTGACTTTCAGATTGAAGAAATTACATGTATAAAGAGATTCTGTTTGTCCTGGAAATAACGGGAAATCATTGCTGGTGTGATAGCTATACAACAAACATACAATTACGTTAATGCCCGAAACTGTTGCCCATATACGTATAAACTTAGTAAAGTTGATCTGTGTGATAGTGGTAGTTATCCTAAATTGTTTCCTATGAACTAATTGGCTGACATATCAGAGTGTTTAATTATTGGGCAAGCTAAAGCTTTAGTAATGTTCGGAAATATAAAAAGATCCTAGTTTGATTATTTTGATTAAAATGTACCGTTTTCATGACTTGTGACAAGTACTTATGCTAATCCCGGCCGTCGGTCAAACACGTAATGGTCGAAGGTCGTCCATTACAGAACTGTGATCCGGTGGCGACACGAAGCACTAGGACAAAAATCGGCGATCTGGACGTACTGCTAAAAGAATTGTCCAAACAGGCACGTAATGATGTTGTTTTTGTGAAATATTTATGGTCGTACTTTTATAGCGGTGCTTTCAGATTTTATGACATGAACTATATAGTCTACAGCGCATGTCTTCTGGAGGTTCCCGAGCCCCAGTTTTACTGGGGGAGACCGAGCTATAAAGTTGATCTCAACATGGAACCCCTGTCATCATATAAAACACAACAACACACGCTCACATTTATCACCGCAAGCCGCTGGGAATATTTGCGTCATACTGTTGCGTGTGTAGCATCATATAGTGTCCATTCTCCTGTTAAACGATACCAACCAATATACCCAAATGAAAGTCTTATGTACTTAATATTATTTTCGCGAGAGCTGTACTCAAAGCTCTTTTCAAGAGAAACAAATTTCTACTGGTTGTGACGAGAGATCCCGATAAACCCATAATCGGTACAGCGGCTATTTGTTGTATATTTGTTTAATGGTCTGGGATTCAGTCAGACCACGGCATTATCTCACCCATTGTTAATTGAATTTATATTGAAGAAATGATTTAAAAGCATCTGCCAGGTAGTAAACACGATAGCACGAAGTGTCATTATTATGTGTCGACGTGTACGTTACTCAGCATCGTTTTATAGTTATTTTGATTTGAAAAATTAGCAGATTTACAAATGAAAAAGTTGTTTTCGTGCATGATAGTACAGAACCTTTGTAAATGAAGCCGAGTTTATAACGAGAACCGGAACCGCTGACAGGTAAATACTGTAAATGCCAACCTTGAGTATTCGTTTTCTATGTTAACTCGTTCATTTTTTGTCTCATATCTGTTAGTGCGCTGTCACATTCTTATGTCTACATTGTAATGTCCTTATTTTGGTGTTCTCACAGTAACGTGTATAAATCTTAAAATACAATTCCTATTTCATGTTTTGTACATTAATGCTTCCTCATATTTTTAGATTATAACTTTACAAATATAAATAACACTTAAGCACTGCAATGTTGGCATTAAGAAGCTGAAGTTGGAATTGAACACTTAAAGGATCCCGCTGACTACAAGGAACCACGTGATCTGTCATATGTCGTGTCGGTTAAACGTTCTCCAACATAAATTAATTATCTGTCACAGTTATTGCCCAACAGTTCTACATTAAGTTGACAGAAAGTATTTGTCATTTTCCTGTGATAATCTAACAGTAAGTTAAACAGGTGTCAGTTTCGGGTGATAATCTAACAGTAAGTTAAACAGGAGTCAGTTTCTTGTGATAATCTAACAGTAAGTTGAACAGGTGTCAGTTTCCTGTGATAATCTAACAGCAAGTTAAAGAGGTGTCAGTTTCCTGTGATAATCTTACAGTAAGTTAAACAGGTGTCAGTTTCGGGTGATAATCTAACAGTAAGTTAAACAGGAGTCAGTTTCCATGGGTTGCAGAAATATTCCTAATCTTTCAACGAACACAAAGTTAAACAGGTGTCAGTTTCCTGTGATAATCTTACAGTAAGTTAAACAGGTGTCAGTTGCCTGTGACAATCTAACAATAAGTTAAACAGGTGACATTTTCCTGTGATAATCTAACAGCAAGTTAAACAGGTGGCAGTTTCCTGGGATAATCTAACAGTAAGGTAAACAGGTGTCAGTTTCCTGTGATAATCTTACAGTAAGTTAAACAGGTGTCAGTTTCGGGTGATAATCTAACAGTAAGTTAAACAGGTGTCAGTTGCCTGTGACAATCTAACAATAAGTTAAACAGGTGTCATTTTCCTGTGATAATCTAACAGTAAGTTAAACAGGTGTCAGTTTCCATGGGTTGCAGAAATATTCCTAATCTTTCAACGAACACATGTGTCGCTTCTAATCCACTTGTAGGCCTCTATACAAAGGGTAAGCGGTCGATCGCCTTCACACTGTCGACATTGATCATCTAAACATGCACAGCCTTATTTTATTACGAATGCCAGGTCGTCTTTCCATTGTGTGGTACCTTATACCACCCTTATATGTTAGCTGTATTAGTTTAAAGTTGTGAGTTTGGATTTGTAACGGAACATTATCACCTATTCATAATGCAATGATGGTGACTACCTCATACTTGTGTTTGGTTCATAAAATCATTACCCGCATGACATGTCCGGTTGATTTAATCAGTTCCTTTACTGATAATTGCTGCTGATTTGCGTGTGCTGACTAAAACGATCACATATTACTGCGCCAAACATGTCTTTTGTTAGTCAGCTGTGAGCGAGAAATTGGAAAGTAGGTGTATGTAGTTTATTGTGAATGTGTTACATCGCTGTGACAGTGTTGATTAATTGTTGTCAATGTGCTGTCGAGGTCTTAATATATTGTTGCCAAATGTTAAAATGTTGTCAAGGTGTAATTAAATTGATGCTGAGGTGTTACCGATGTGTTAACAAATTGTTGTCAAAGTGTAACATCATTGTCGAGGTTTTGGCAATTTGTTTGTCGAGGTGTTAGTACATTGTTGTCGAGGTATTATGACATTGTTGTCGAGGTGTTAATACATTGTTGTCGAGGTGTTATGCCATTGTTGTCCAGGTGTTAGTACATTGTTGTCGAGGTGTAAGTACATTGTTTTGGAGGTGTGAGTACATTGTTGCTGAGATGTTTGGACATTGTTGTCAAAATGTGAGTGCATTGTTTTCGAGGTGTACGTATATTGTTGTTGATGTGTTAATACATTGTTGTTGAGATGTAAGTACATTTAGTACATTGTTGTCAAGATGTAAGTACATTGTTGTTATTGTCAAGGTGTAAATACAATGTTGTCGAGGTGTTATTACATTGATGTCGAGGTCTAAGTACATTGTTTTGGAGGTGTTACAAATATATTGTTGCTGAATGATTAGTACATTGTTGTCGAGGTGTTAGTACATTATTGTCGAGGTGTTAGTTCATTGTTGTCGAGGTGTAAGTACATTGTTGTCGAGGTATTAGTACATTGTTGTCGAGGTGTTAGTACATTATTGCGGAGGTGTTAGTACATTATTGCGGAGGTGTTAGTACATTGTTGTCGAGGTGTTAGTACATTGTTGTCGAGGTATTAGTACATTATTGTCGAGGTGTTAGTACATTGTTGTCGAGGTGTTAGTACATTGTTGTCGAGGTGTTAGTACATTGTTGTCGAGGTGTTAGTACATTGTTGTCGAGGTGTTAGTACATTGTTGTCGAGGTGTTAGTACATTGTTGTCGAGGTGTTAGTACATTGTTGTCGAGGTGTTAGTACATTGTTGTCGAGGTGTTAGTACATTGTTGTCGAGGTGTTAGTACATTGTTGTCGAGGTGTTAGTACATTGTTGTCGAGGTGTTAGTACATTGTTGTCGAGGTGTTAGTACATTGTTGTCGAGGTGTTAGTACATTGTTGTCGAGGTGTTAGTACATTGTTGTCGAGGTGTTAGTACATTATTGCGGATGTGTTAGTACATTGTTGTCGAGGTGTTAGTACATTATTGCGGAGGTGTTAGTACATTATTGCGGAGGTGTTTGTACATTGTTGTCGAGGTGTAAGTACATTATTGCGGAGGTGTTAGTACATTATTGCGGAGGCGTTAGTACATTATTGCGGAGGTGTTTGTACATTGTTGTCGAGGTGTAAGTACATTATTGCGGAGGTGTTAGTACATCATTGCGGAGGTGTTAGTACATTATTGCGGAGGAGGTGTTTGTACATTGTTGTCGAGGTGTAAGTACATTATTGCGGAGGCGTTAGTACATTATTGCGGAGGTGTTTGTACATTGTTGTCGCGGTGTAAGTACATTATTGCGGAGGTGTTAGTACATCATTGCGGAGGTGTTAGTACATTATTGCGGAGGAGTTAGTACATTATTGCGGAGGTGTTTGTACATTGTTGTCGAGGTGTAAGTACATTATTGCGGGGGTGTAAGTACATTATTGCGGAGGTGTTAGTACATTATTGCGGAGGTGTTTGTACGTTGTTGTCGAGGTGTAAGTACATTATTGCGGGGGTGTAAGTACATTATTGCGGAGGTGTTAGTACATTATTGTCGAGGTGTTAGTAAATTATTGCGGAGGTGTTAGTACATTATTGCGGAGGTGTTTGTACGTTGTTGTCGAGGTGTAAGTACATTATTGCGGGGGTGTAAGTACATTATTGCGGAGGTGTTAGTACATCATTGCGGAGGTGTTAGTACATTATTGCGGAGGTGTTTGTACATTGTTGTCGAGGTGTAAGGACATTATTGCGGAGGTGTTAGTACATTATTGTCGAGGCGTTAGTACATTGTTGTCGAGGTGTTAGTACAATGTTGTCGAGGCGTTAGTACATTATTGCGGAGGTGTTAGTACATTGTTGTCGAGGTGTAAGTACATTATTGCGGAGGTGTAAGTACATTATTGCGGAGGTGTTAGTACATTGTTGTCGAGGTGTTAGTACCTTATTGCGGAGGTGTTAGTACATTGTTGTCGACGTGTTAGTACATTATTGCGGAGGTTTTAGTCCATTATTGCGGAGTGTTAGTACATTGTTGTCGAGGGATTAGTACATTATTGCGAAGGTGTTAGTACATTATTGCGGAGTTGTTAGTACATTATTGCGGAGGTTTTAGTCCATTATTGCGGAGTGTTAGTACATTGTTGTCGAGGGATTAGTACATTATTGCGAAGGTGTTAGTACATTGTTGTCGACGTGTTAGTACATTATTGCGGAGGAGTTAGTACATTGTTGTCGAGGTGTTAGTGCATTGTTGTCGAGGTGTTAGCACGTTATTGTCGAGGTGTTAGGACATTGTTGTCGAGGGGTTAGTACATTGTTGTCGTGGAGTTAGTACATTATTGTGGAGGTGTTAGTACATTAGTGCGGAGGTGTTAGTACATTATTGTCCAGGTGTTAGTCCATTATTGCGGAGGTGTTAGTACGTTGTTGTCGAGGTGTAAGTACATTATTGCGGCGGTGTAAGTACATTATTGCGGAGGTGGTAGTACATTATTGCGGATGTGTTAGTACATTGTTGTCGAGGTGTTTGTACATTATTGTCGAGGTGTTAGTACATTGTTGTCGAGGTGTTAGCACGTTATTGTCGAGGTGTTAGTACATTGTTGTCGAGGTATTAGTACATTATTGCGAAGGTGTTAGTACATTGTTGTCGGGATGGTAATACTTTGGTGCGTACGTGTTTATGTCCTGTCTCTCGCTTGACTTTAATTGCTTCAGTCCCTGTAAAAGCTTTTGTTTAAGACTATTTTACCGTTGCCATGTATATGACTATACGTCTGACATTATCTCACTCCCAAATTATCTGAAGTTGCGTAGTTGATATCATTTCCATGCCGCACCTTACGCAATGCCATCGCCCTTCCTCACCACCTGTATTCTTAGAACAACATCCTACGCCTAAGCAGCCTTGTCACCCTTTACGACCGGAGAGCGGTCCCGCGGCCGTAAATTCCTTTAAGCCTGTAATTTGTATCTAATTTGTATCAATTAAAACGACAACGGAAGGTGACTTCATTTTCCCCTTTGCATTTTGGTGCCATTTATCACCGATACTTCGAGTTTCAAGCTAGGTTGGAATTTACAGCACCCTGGAGCGATCCGAGAAAATTGTCTAGTTTTTCTTTACCCGTGTTTTCACCGAAATTTTACCTCTACCGAAATGGGATTTGAATCGCATTCAGTGTATCTCAACTTTAACAGATTCGCTAACGGTCGATTGTTTTCAGAGAAAACATTTGAATATTTGAAAAAAAAATCGATTCTAGCAATTTTGTTTGGTAAGAGTTAGATTTGATACTTAATAATAAATCAGGTGATATTTTTTGAAAATTTTCTTCCGGTCAGCAGGTATTGATTGTAGAAAGGTTTATTTAGCACAACCAGTAAGATGTGTTTTTGATGTGACATTTCGATTATTAGTACAGTACGATTTTTGTCGGATGAAGGTGATAGAGTACCTACCGAACGAGTCATTTAAACGTAACACACACATTTTGTTGGTTGTGCTATATGAACATTTCTGCAATACCAGTACCTAACAGTTTCTTAACTTTAACTCTTCCAATGGTAATTCACAACAGTACAGTCTGCCCCAGGTAACTCATATAAATACAATTATCAATGCTACATGTACATGTATCTACGCTAAATACGTCTAAAAGCTGAGTAAACAGGTAGTTTTAACTTCCTGCAAGGATTTGCTTGCAGCAGACGATAAACTGTTCAAAGCGTGACAGCTACGTGTACCTTCTATACAAACCAATCTCCGTGGGTCACAGTTCAAGAGTTTTGCACACATAACAAAGAGTCTCCGACTGCAATGATCGTGACGATTGATAAAGGGTAACAAACCTGGTCTGGTAGTAGAGGGATTTGTAACGTCATTTACTTTTTCTTCGAAGTTCTTCCCAATAATGTTTTTACACCTGAGACTGCCTAAATAATTTTGGTACCGATCTTTACTGGGGAGCTTATGCCTCCTGAAAATATGTAGGTACTGATGTCTGTTAGAACAACAGTGCCGTGTAATGGGTTTGCGATACCTTGTGACAACAGTGCTTTGTTATGGGTTTGCGAGACCTTGTGACAACAATGCGTTGTTATGGGTTTGCGATACCTAATGACAACAATTCGTTATTATGGGTTTTGCGATATCAGTGATAACAATGTTTTGTTATGGGTTTGCGATACCTAGTGACAACAGGGCGTTGTTTTGGGTTTGCGATATCTCGTGATAACAGTGCGTTGTTTTGGGTTTGCAATACCTAGTGACAACAGTTCATTGTTTTAGGTTTACGATACCTAGTGAAAACAATGCGTTGTTATGGGTTTGCGAAACCTAGTGACAACATTGCGTTGTTATGGGTTTGCGATACCTAGTGATAACAATGCGTTGTTATGGGTTTGCGATACCTAGTGATAACAATCCGTTGTTATGGGTTTGCGATACCCACCGACAACAATGCGTCGTCAAGGGATTCTCAAACTCGCAGACAATAGCGCCTCCTTCTGGTAATGTGATAAACTAGACACAGAAGGGCTTTCTTGATCGCCAAATGGTTAAGGCATATGGCCTTTCAATATCACTAGCACAGCACCACTGGGTCGCCGGTTCAGCGCCCACGTTGCTGTACTGGCTACAGGTCGGTGGTTATTCTCCGGACACTTCAGTTATCATGATCATAGCTGTTATTAGGACATAAAACACAAACAAACCTAATGTTGATCTTCTGTATGGATATGTGTTACTTATTACTTACGGACCATCTTTACCTACATTGTTTGCGGGTGTGGTGCTTATATGTATTGACACTATATCCATATGGTGCTGATGAACTAACAATAGCAATAAGGACCTCATTTGGTGTGGTTCCGGGGCTATACTTACCACAAACAGAGAGTCCTTACCCTGTATGTGGTTTCACATGAAACCCGCAGCACCTCCATACACAAGGGCGTCCTTTTTGATCTTTTGTTCCTACAAACATGCAATACTCCTTACGAGGCTGTAGTGTTTAAACACGCGAGAAGAGCTCGGTTGAACATTTGATTAAAAAAAAGTCTTGCCCAAGTTTCTGCCGAAACTGTTTCTAATTGGTTGAGATGCTGTGTACCCATTACCTTGCCCTCGTAGCTCTAAATGCACGTGTCTATTGCGTTAAGCTTAATTGCCATCAGGCATATTTCGTCACTTACAGCGAGTCCAAAACCGGAAGGTAAACTGAGAAAGTGCTGTATTCACACTCCCATCTAATGCCTAGAGTCTGTTCAATTAGCAAAACGGCTTCATGGTAAAATGTTAAGTGTAAATTTGTAATTTACAAAGTGTTAATTTGATTTGTTGGAAGCACAACACTGTGAAGGTTATTTGTAGCTACCGAGTTTCCTGTTTACAAGCTCTGTCCTTGCCTCAACATGTGTCACGGTTCTATATACCAACACGGTGTTTAGCCTACTATCAGCCCTACTTTGTCCCTTTACTTTGTCCATGAACATGTTTATATAATGAAAGTCCTTGCTTATTAATTGTTGGTGTTTGGTACGTATGTTCGTCACCTTTACCCACTAACCAGCAATGATAATATACATGTATACGATTCCGCAGTCTTCATCACGAAGAAGAACAGTTATCTGCCCCTTGAAGAAGAACAGTTATCTGCCCCTTGAAGAAGGTCCGTTTTCTGCCCATGAGAATAAGTTTTCCTGGGGCGCAAGGTGAGTTTTTTTTTTATCGGAATTCTAACAAGTTAAACGGTATATATTTAATCAGATTAAGGACATGGTAATTCTTAGCATTTCATATAGATCAACAATGTGACACGATTTACAGCAATCGAATATTTCTTCTGCTTGTGGAATAGATTTAGAGGGAACCATACGCGGAGTGAGTTTGTCTGATTCCTAGTGAACGATTTCTGCGCGTACCGAGGCAGGAGGAGTATACTCCGCTATAACGGGCCTCATGTTAGCATGCTTTGTATCAATGTAATCTTTGGACTGAATATTTGAATTTAAATCCAATTTATTTTCTGAATTTGTCCCGTTAAAAACTGTAATGAATTTACCATAATTTCTTTCTCAATTTAAATTCCATCGTGATTTGATTAGATCATGTGACGTCGAGGCAATATCCCTGAATGTATTGAAGGCATATGCTTTTTAAAATGGGTAATTTTGCTTTCAAGTCGCTGTCGTGGATACGGAGCACCTTAACGAATTACCATATAAAAATCACCGAGGATAAAAATATAGTTTAATTGCTTTGAACTTCATGAAACAAATAGCTATGATTTACAAGGTGTTGTCAAATACGCCAAATCGAAAAAGGAAAAACCATTATCCCAGGATGTAGAAACTGGTATTTTAGGATTAAGGATAATTTATACTTGCAGTTGAATCAGATAACCATGTCTTGCAATAAAACCTGGTTAAGGGAAACGATGTTTAAAACTTGATACTGTATGAGAATGAAGAAGTTAAATTTAAAGGTAATACGAGATATGGAAACCAGTAATTTAAAATATCATAATACAGAATTTAAAATATAAACGACGCCCCACCCATTAACTTGTGCCCGATGTGAAGATCCACAATGCTGTATTAGAAATGACACCACACACGCGGACGGCAGGTTATGATTTTAATTTAATTATCTAAATACTCTTTTACAAGTTATTTTAATGAACATGAGCATTTTCTATACAATTGGAGGATGTCAACAACTTTGTTTATGGGAAAATTGTATGTCGAACTAGTAGTACATGTATATTTGTATAAGTTTATCTACATGGACACAAATTTAAAGATCAGTCGTTGGTAAAGTTACACTTGATATATGGACCGAATATTTGGTCGTTATGGACAGGGGTTCACTATATCAGCTGAACAGTTAGTCATTATGGACAGGGGTTCATTAAATAGACCAAACAGTTGGTCGTTATGGACAGGGATTCACTATATCGACCGAACAGTTCGTCGTTATGGACAGGGGTTCACTATAACAGCCGAACAGTTGGTCATTATGGACAGGGGTTCACTATATCGACCGAATAGTTGGTCGTTATGGACAGGGGTTCGCTATATAAAACAAACAGTCCTCATGAATAAATGGTCGTTATAGGTAGTGGTTGTTATAGACAGCAGGTCACTTTAAAGACCGAATAAATGGTCGCTTTAAGCAGGAGAGGTTGTTAAAGCAGTAGAGTCGGTCGTTATAGACAGTGAGTCACTAACTCTATAGATCGAGGTCTATGAAGGCGGCAATGTCGTAATAAAACAGGTTTAAGATGATGAGAAAAGGAAATAAAACGGCAAAGCGAAAAAGGAACAAATTAACTCACAAGAAAAACATCTGACGGGATTAGTGCATAACTTTTAATGATCGTTTTTAGAGTAGTCATATACGGTTTATTTGCAATATACAATTGTATATACATTGCTAATCTTCGTGAACAGAAACCATCATTTAGCAATTTTATGACATGTACCTGTGTATAAAGATAAGAACTGACAACCATCCAGATATTGGTATTTTTCAGTATTTGCAAAATATCGTTCCAGCTCTTCTTGAGTTCGATCCTAAATAGGATTAGGAGTTAGGTTCAGACTGATAGAAGCTGATGTCACCAGAACAAAGCCGCTGGGAGGGAAATTAAGGGCCTCATCAGTAGAGGTCAGAGTTACAGACAAACAACATTTCGTGAAGCCAGAGATGGACAAACTAGAGTTGTAAGACATTAGATTTATTCTTACATTAACTATGAGAGTAGACCCACACCTGCTGCTGCAAGTTGGTGTGGGAGACTGACCTACACTGACAGATTGGTGGACGAGTTGTCTGTCAGGTGAGTGGATTGACCTGCACTGATAGATTGATGGACGAAGTGTCAGGTGTGTGAGATTGACCTGCACTGACAGATTGGTGGACGAGTTGTCAGGTGTGTGATTTTGGCCTGCATTGGCAGATTGGTGGACGAGTTGTCGGTGTGTGAGATTGACCTGCACTGACAGATTGGTGGACGAATTGTCAGTTGTGTGAGATTGACCTGCACTGATTGATTGGTCGACGAGTTGTCGGTGTGTGATATTGACCTGCACTGACAGATTGGTGGACGAATTGTCAGTTGTGTGAGATTGACCTGCACTGATTGATTGGTCGACGAGTTGTCAGGTGTGTGAGATTGACCTGCACTGATTGATTGTTGGACGAATTGTCAGTTGTGTGAGATTGACCTGCACTGATTGATTGGTCGACGTGTTTTCAAGTGTGTGAGATTGACCTGCACTGATTGATTGGTCGACGAGTTGTCAGGTGTGTGAGATTGACCTGCACTGATTGATTGTTGGACGAATTGTCAGTTGTGTGAGATTGACCTGCACTGATTGATTGGTCTACGTGTTTTCAAGTGTGTGAGATTGACCTGCACTGACAGATTGGTGGACGAGTTGTTTTCAGGTGTGTGAGATTGACCTGCACTAACAGATTAGTGGACGAATTGTCAGTTGTGTGAGATTGACCTGCACTGATTGATTGGTCGACGTGTTTTCAAGTGTGTGAGATTGACCTGCACTGATTGATTGGTCGACGAATTGCCAGTTGTGTGAGATTGACCTGCACTGATTGATTGGTCTACGTGTTTTCAAGTGTGTGAGATTGACCTGCACTGATTGATTGGTCGACGAGTTGTCAGGTGTGTTAGTGTTTTAGTACTTATTTCACCGAGTTTGATAATATGTACTTTGCATGAAATAATATTTACGTTATTCTCATCACGAAATATGTTATTTAGAGAGATTTTGATCCATCTTTCTGTTTATCATCACTGGTCGAGTCGTCGTTATAAATTTCCATGACTAATTCCCAGTTTCAGCATCTTTCTTCACACGCGTTTTCCTGTTTGCACACACATATATAGTTACAACAGGAAACGTTGCAATATGGTACATAGATAAGTTAACAATATGAAATTTATGTGAAAATTTTATTTAATACACGTACAGCAATGGTTGGATTCGCTTTGAAAGTCAAGAGAGCGAAAATATAGGGTCAACGCCTATGGAGATTTAACATTGTCGTCGGCCCCACTTGGAATTTCAAAACAAGATAAATCCAAAAAGGTATGGGTATAGGAAGCTTAAATCAGGAACATTTAGTTTCAGAATTCATTGAATGAAAAATGGGACCTCATTGACTTACACCTATGTGGGTGTAATAGGTGTGGTAATACAATTCCTCCTAGAGCATCTAAATGACATAACTACAAAATTATATCACCGTCGTGTGCAACATATTCCAACTGTGTTTTTAATACCGAATATTACACTATTTCAAGAAAGAATTGTTCTTTTTATTGAAGATTTAAGCTGAAAAAAATGTGAAATTTCATTACTAATGAGAAAAATTCCATCTCTGACACGTTACTTTACATAGTTCTAAAACGAGTCTATTTTTTATATTTGCTTAAAAGTTGGCTACCAATAATATCTTTCAACATCAGGAATTTAAAAAAAAATGACACTTTTGATTCAAAAAAAGAAAAACATAGCTTTCTTTCCACTTTTCCTTTAACTTGTGTTTTGTCATGACCAAAAGTTCCTGGGTCTTGATATTTGGCATGTAGGTCGTTCATGTGAATGGATTTAAGTTTGGTAAATGTTGATGACCTAATATAAGGTCACAAAAATCAAATGTGCTAAAAAAGATAAAAATTTTTATGGGAAGTCAGTCAAGGATATCTTTCCTTGCTTTATTTGTTTAGAGTTAACGATATAAAACAATATTCCTTCATATTTTGTTTAATGCATGATCAATAGGGAAAATAAAATAATAATAAAACTGAAAGCCAAAGGCTAACTAATGCCCCCCGCTCCTGTATAAACAAGAACTGTAAGCTAAATGCTAACTAAGACAATGCATTGCAAAGCAATCCATAGTCTGCCACCAGTAATTATTTAAGTATATAGGTTACTGACATACTTCCTATACTCCCTCCCCATGCCAAAACATACTTGCAAACCAAATCTTGTTAGCCAAGATGAACCAGTTTTGCTGAAATCGCCCTAGTAGCAAAGGAAGAGTTGACAAGACAAAGATTTTTAACAAAAGGCCTTAACTCCTTAAAAAGGGTTGAAATGAAAAATTACTACCCTGGTGCACGACATCAGGCGGTAATTACCATATTTGTAAGCTTCCGTTAAAATCGGCCCAGTAGTGTTTGAGGCAGACAAATATTTTTTTCAACAAAAGGCTATAACTCCTTTTAATGGGTCGGAATGAAAACATACTTCCTGGATGCACAATGTCAGGAGGCAGTTGCCATATTTGTAAACATCAGTTGAAATTAGCACCATAGTTTTGGAGGAGTTGTTAAGACAAATATTTTTTCAACAAAGGGCCATTACTCCGTAAAATATGGTCAGATTGAAAATAAAATACTTAAGGTGGTAGTTATTATGTCTGAAAACTTTCGTTGAAATTTGTTCATTAATTTAGAAGGAGTTGTCCAGACAAACTTTTTCTATGGACAGACAGACGGACAAACTAGCTGATTCCAGTATACCCCCTTCTTCGTTGTGGGGATGTACTAACGTGTATACTATTTTTATTATCAAGATTATTTTATTGTTATAACACAATCTCAGCCTTAAGTAGCTATCCACAGGAAATATTACTTTAGCAGGATACATATTCATGAGTTATCACTACTGCACATAACTTTAAAACATGTGCAATATAATAAAGTGTTTTGGTGAGATACACTGTACAAAAACAGAAAATGTATCGGTATTTACCATAATAAACATTGATAATCAAATCTCCATGATTATGTGAAATTGGGCATTGATCATGTTTGGCAGGCTAAAAATGTACTTTACCGGTTTTGATATTACATAAAAAAATATTCTGAAGACAGAATATATATATGATTTTTTTTTGAAGAAGTTTAAAATATAGACTACCTTTATAACTTTATATGGGCAAGCTGACAATGATGGTTATATTTCAAATTTTGTTAAAATTTTGCATGTTTTCCTAATTAAAAGTATCACTACGCGTTTTACTTCATATATACCAATATTAGTATCAAAATAACAGTAATTTTATATACTATACACTATCAGAATTCATTTTCAAAATAACATTCGCCTGTGGCATTTATCTGTCATTTTGTTAGGATATCCCGTCACTAAGCCTGGTGTTACGCAAGGAGGTCCACTACGGTTATCAGTAGTAAATATGAATAATCATTTATGTAGTTATTTATCATTTTCATGTATCTACGTATGGTAAAAGAATAAAAGAAATCAAATTTGGGGCCAAATATTGACTCTACCTTTAGCGGAGAAAACAGTAGGAAAGTATACTGTAACACTTTGTCATCGTTGGCAAGTACTGTATTGGCTATATAAAGTGCGAGTAGAGAGGCGTGAGTTACTTTTATCTTTGATTTCATTTAATGTCCAACACGGTGGCCTGTTGAGACCAGAAAATGCCGACACAATGCTCGCACGAGAGGGTCGGATTGGTCATCAATTACCTACCCAACATTGGACGACGGTCGACCGTAAAATAGATATTGCATCACTGTATTGCCACCTTGGTGATTCAGAAAGCCTGGCAAAATACTCCTTCCTCCTCTTGCGTGGCAGACAGGTCAGGGACGGGTCCCGAGATGTCCCGAGTTAGCACTCAGAAGCGGACATCAATATATCGCCAACAGACACAACTGATACACAAGGGAAATCGAACGTCATGTTGGCGTAAGACGTCAGTAAAAATCGCTTAATCATATGTGACATTTGAACGCCCCTCGAAAAGGCTGCGTTAGGCCTGAGTGATAAATAATTAATTCTTAACTGGTTATAAATTCATTTAATAAGCCAGATTGAGAACCGAACAAGTTTCCGCAATCATGAAACAAAACGTGTTTTTTTTGCCGCCGGAATTAAAATTGATGCTGTTTTTGAAGTGACTTTCAACAGACTAAATGCCACGAAACTTACTGTGCATGTACCGCTAGGTAAGCTAAATATGGCAAGCTATAACGAGGCGGTCTTCTTGTATACTTCAGAAATTGCCAATTTGTTTCTCTCTAGAGTACGCAGTCACTTTTAGGTATACGTGGTACGGTATAACCAGAATCTTGTTAATTCCTTACAATGTCATTTGAAAGGTACGCAAACACACAACACACTTATATCCCTGTTAAGACTGATGTCGGGGATACATAGTGGTCGTTTCGTCCATGCGTGCGTCCGTGAGCTTTTCGGAGCTAATCATCATTCCAAGAATTCGCATTTTGTACACAGGTATCATGATAAGGCGGTGACGCATCTTAAAAAGGTCATAGTCGCCTGTATTTGACCTTTCGCCTTGACATAAGGTACTAGAATCAGCGTGTAATACAGATTTCCGAAGCACATCTCGGCCACTGTTACTGCACATGACTAAGCGTCAGACTTTGTAGAAAGGTACCTCTTAGGAAGGTGCTGTGTCGCATACTACATTAATAATCGTCTGGAAGTGCTGAAGGGGGTACCCCAGGGTTATTTTAGGACCAATGCTTTTTAATGTATTTGTAAATGATATGTTTTTATATGTGACATCCTGTAAATTATATAATTATGCAGACGACAACACTGTCAGTAAATCAAATAAAGACCCAGATGTTTTTAAAACATAATATTGAAAATAACTGTCAAAATTGAATAGACTGGTTCAAATTAAACCAGATGAAAGCCAACCTGATAAATTCCAGGCCATTTGCATAGGGAAACGTTCGGTAGATGCTACAGTATACAGTCTTTTAGTATTGGCGAAATAGATATTGTTCCTGACAGTGTTGTCAAACTTTTAGGTGTGAACTTTGATTCATTTTTAAACTTTGAAGCTCATATCTCTGAAATTTGTAAGAAAGCCTCAAGGCAATTGTCAATTTTAAAGCGAATTGGGATTTTTTTTTAACCAAACAAAGTAGACTTGTAATTTATAATTCATTTATTGTTTCAAAGTTTAACTAATGTCCTTTAGTCTGGCACTCTTGTTCCATGAAGAGTGTCAGAGAGATAGAAAAGATAAAAGAAAGAGCTTTAAGGTTTATACATAATGATTACAACTCATCCTTCAGACACTTACTCAGTATTGCCAACAGCGACAGGCTTTATGTATGGCGTCTGAAGGAAATGGGTCGTGAGGTGTTTAAATTATAAACAAAATTTCTCCTGAATATATTCATAACCTCGTAAATATTAGGATGTCTAATTATGACTTCAGGAAAGAAAATACTGCAGAGGTGCCCAGGGTCAACACTGTGAAGTAATGTATGGACATAAATCGTTTGCTTTTGAGGCCGCCCGGGTGTGGAACAGTCTCCCAAATGACTTCAGAAAAGTTGAAAACTTCAAAGAATTCAGGAGGCTGGTCCATTCCTGGGATAGCCCCATCTGCCTTTGCAACATCTGCAAAGAGTGATACTTCATACTGTGCCCTGGTTACCTCTGCCACCTGACATTTTGGATTGTGTGATACTTCTATTGTCTTATTTCATTTCTGATATGTTTTAATTCTATTCTATATTTTTGCAGCATCTTATTTATATTTTAATTCCATATATTCTAAAAAAAAAAGTGTATATTTAGTCAATTTTTATTCTTTGCTATTTTAGCATTGTATGTATATTTCGCTTCTTAGTGTTTTAATCTTACCTCCCAAGTGATTCTTGTGTGATATACAAGTATTCATTCACTATTAACTATGTCTTTTATTTACCTATTCTAAATACTACTCATCTGTGATCACATTTAATGCTTTTCATATATTGGTTTAAACTTTGTTTTATTCAAATTTTGTTTGACAATACATCGAAATACATGTTTTATAAAACAGAAAAGGAAACAAAAACAAGTGTCGTGACACTTATGTAAATTTGTTACCTGCTTAGTAATCAGCTTTTCAACACTAGCTACAAGAATGAAGTAATATGTACAATAGAATAATTACGGGAATAGGGGAGGGGGTAATGGATTGGTATGCAGTGGAAACCAGGAATGAATAACATATCAATATACATATGATCATCAGATGGTAATATCATATTGCTCTATTGCGATGAGTATGTGGAACACGATTCTGTAAAATATAACAATGGAATAGTAGATGAAAATGTCAGCAGTCCTGTAAGTGGACACTCGAAAAAGGTTAAAATGTATATACAAGTTACATAGAATAAATCACCACTAAATCAACTATTGACAAAATTAGTATGTCACAAAGCACCGCCATGATTATTAAAAACGTTGCAGTTCACATACTAGCCATCACACTTATCAAATATAAGTCCATAAAACACTTTCCCGCCTCGTCCCTGGTACGTCCTGCTCTTTCAAGGTAACACATCACTTTTATCAAACAATCATAATCATGGCGAGTTAGTGACATAATATGGTATAAAGAAATGCAATGGCAAAATCACTGAATAAGCATATAAGTCCAAATACATTTTAAAACATAGTAGTAAAACGATTGCAACACAACATACATACATATATATATATATATATGTCAAAATGAAATTGTTAAGGACTATTCGTTTATTTGAAATCTTTTAGTTTTGAGTATATAATTTTGGACGGCTAGAAAAATCGTAGTGTTATCTTGATGGGTTAGAGAGTCATCACCAAAGATTAAAAGATTAGTTGATAGTTGATAGGGCAAACTCAGAATATGAAGCTGTCTAAGTGATGTATATTTATTACATTTTAGCAAATAATGTGTTGAGTTCTTAATGGCACCGCAGGAACAATTCGAGGATGGTATGATGTTTTTCGTAAACAAGTGTTCTTTTAGGGAGCTACATGACATACGCAGTCTTGCGTGGTATATTTGACCCAGACGTGAACCNAAAAAAATGTTTTTATTCTATATATATATATATATATATGTCAAAATGAAATTGTTAAGGACTATTCGTTTATTTGAAATCTTTTAGTTTTGAGTATACAGTTAATTTTGGACGGCTAGAAAAATCGTAGTGTTATCTTGATGGGTTAGAGAGTCATCACCAAAGATTAAAAGATTAGTTGATAGTTGATAGGGCAAACTCAGAATATGAAGCTGTCTAAGTGATGTATATTTATTACATTTTAGCAAATAATGTGTTGAGTTCTTAATGGCACCGCAGGAACAATTCGAGGATGGTATGATGTTTTTCGTAAACAAGTGTTCTTTTAGGGAGCTACATGACATACGCAGTCTTGCGTGGTATATTTGACCCAGACGTGAACCCTGAAAGTAGTATGAAGGTGGACATGATTTACTATTAGATTTCAGAAAGGCTTTTAAATGGGAAATGGAAGGGTTATTTCTAATATGTAATGGAAGAGAATTCCAATTGTTTACAGCAGAAGGAAGAAATGCATTTAGATAAATATTTGTTTTACAAAGAATAGGTGACAGACATGATGGGTCAGAAAGTCTGGTATTATAACTATGAACATCACTAACTGAATTAGGTAAGAGATTATACAGATACTCTGGAGTATTTTGATAAAACATTTTATGGAATTGTAACAATTTATGATTAAGTCTACGGTCTATTAATTTATTCCATCCAACTTCTGTATATAGTTTGTCTAAGCTTACAAGTTTAGTAGCACCTGAAACAATCCTAGCAGCTTCCAAATTAACATTCTCTAGTTTAGAAATATATTCTTTGGGAATGCTATCCCAGACAGTATCAGCATATTCTACAAGTGGTCTAATAAACGAAAAATATATATTTTGTAATGTTTGCCTGTCGAGTTTAAATTTTAGAGATCGCATAATATTTAATCTAGACGTTGCTTTCTGAATTATTTGTTTAACATGTTCAACCCAACTGCAATTATTCGAAAAAAGAACTCCAAGATGTTTATGCAACAGTACTTCTGATATTTCTTCATTGCACATATGTAAGATTGGATGTGGTTGATTGTTTCTTTTTCTACTAAGGGTCATGCTTTCCGGTTTTTTAGGATTGAAATCAACTAACCAAGATTTGGACCATTCAGTAATTTTTTGTAGATCTGACTCCATAATGTTGTTTGTTTCTAAGGGGTTTTCAACTATCATGTACAGAATAGTATCATCAGCAAATAATTTGATAGAAGATTTGATATCGTTGACTAAGTCATTAATATAGATTAAAAACAAATATATAACACTATTTTTATATATTTATTGTTTCAAAAGGGTCATATCCCGGGGGCCTTTGTAGGTAGGGGACTCCCAATCACTTATAGAAACCTGGGATATGGATACTTTCTTTTTCTGTGATGATTATTACTGGTGTTTTTTTTTTTTTATTATTAATATATGTGATTATCTCCCTTTACTTGTAATATAATACGCTATTGTTATTTTACATATGTTTGTCGCAATAATAGCTCTCAAAAGCTAATGTTCATTGTTTACCTGTATGCGATGTTACATAAAGTTTCTTGTATGAGGTCACACTGACTTCCGTTCGACTTTTGGCAATAACCTTTAATAAATTAATATCTCAGCAAACGTCTCTATTTTGCTACGAACTTTGTATATAGGTACATCACGGGAAGGCAGTGTGTTACATCATAAAACAAAGTCACTGTCGCCTCTATTTCACCTTTAACATTGACATCAATTACAAAATTGCAATATAACACTGGGTTCCGAATGCTACTGTTTCATAAGACTTTGTGTAAGGGTAAAGTAATATGTCACGTCACTAAATTGGGGCACTTCAACCTTAATACGATCTCAGGTTTGAAATATAACATATACGTAGGTTGCTTGAGGTTTGTTTAACTAGGTATGGATCAATGTCAGGTAGTCACAGAGTCGTGTAATGAAATGAGCTATTTTGACATTGACCTCAAGTAACCAGCACTATTTAATTTACCATTTATATAGGAACAGCCATGCAGGGAGCGGGGAAGAGTTGGAGCCTGTACTTCGAGATACTTCTAATCGATGTTAAGTTTATTGTTTTCTGTATTGTTTTTCATTAAATAAAATACTATATAACTCGATACATTTAATTACACAAGTCGCTATGTTACACGATGCGCTTTAGTTTACTTCACGAAACATTAGTACATGATTTGTTAATTTGAAAACAATTCCTAAGGTCCATCTGAGTAACATGTGTTTAACGTTACATTGTAGGTCCACCTGAGTAATATGTGTTTAACGTTACGTTGTAGGTCCACCTGAGTAACATGTGTTTAACGTTCAGTTGTAGGTCCATCTGAGTAACATGTGTTTAACGTTACGTTGTAGGTCCACCTGAGTAACATGTGTTTAACGTTACGTTGTAGGTCCACCTGAGTAACATGTGTTTAACGTTACGTTGTAGGTCCACCTGAGTAACATGTGTTTAACGTTACGTTGTAGGTCCACCTGAGTAACATGTGTTTAACGTTACGTTGTAGGTCCACCTGAGTAACATGTGTTTAACGTTACGTTGTAGGTCCACCTGAGTAACATGTGTTTAACGTTACGTTGTAGGTCCACCTGAGTAACATGTGTTTAACGTTACGTTGTAGGTCCACCTGAGTAACATGTGTTTAACGTTACGTTGTAGGTCCACCTGAGTAACATGTGTTTAACGTTACGTTGTAGGTCCACCTGAGTAACATGTGTTTAACGTTACGTTGTAGGTCCACCTGAGTAACATGTGTTTAACGTTACGTTGTAGGTCCACCTGAGTAACATGTGTTTAACGTTACGTTGTAGGTCCACCTGAGTAACATGTGTTTAACGTTACGTTGTAGGTCCACCTGAGTAACATGTGTTTAACGTTACGTTGTAGGTCCACCTGAGTAACATGTGTTTAACGTTACGTTGTAGGTCCACCTGAGTAACATGTGTTTAACGTTACGTTGTAGGTCCACCTGAGTAACATGTGTTTAACGTTACGTTGTAGGTCCACCTGAGTAACATGTGTTTAACGTTACGTTGTAGGTCCACCTGAGTAACATGTGTTTAACGTTACGTTGTAGGTCCACCTGAGTAACATGTGTTTAACGTTACGTTGTAGGTCCACCTGAGTAACATGTGTTTAACGTTACGTTGTAGGTCCACCTGAGTAACATGTGTTTAACGTTACGTTGTAGGTCCACCTGAGTAACATGTGTTTAACGTTACGTTGTAGGTCCACCTGAGTAACATGTGTTTAACGTTACGTTGTAGGTCCACCTGAGTAACATGTGTTTAACGTTACGTTGTAGGTCCACCTGAGTAACATGTGTTTAACGTTACGTTGTAGGTCCACCTGAGTAACATGTGTTTAACGTTACGTTGTAGGTCCACCTGAGTAACATGTGTTTAACGTTACGTTGTAGGTCCACCTGAGTAACATGTGTTTAACGTTACGTTGTAGGTCCACCTGAGTAACATGTGTTTAACGTTACGTTGTAGGTCCACCTGAGTAACATGTGTTTAACGTTACGTTGTAGGTCCACCTGAGTAACATGTGTTTAACGTTACGTTGTAGGTCCACCTGAGTAACATGTGTTTAACGTTACGTTGTAGGTCCACCTGAGTAACATGTGTTTAACGTTACGTTGTAGGTCCACCTGAGTAACATGTGTTTAACGTTACGTTGTAGGTCCACCTGAGTAACATGTGTTTAACGTTACGTTGTAGGTCCACCTGAGTAACATGTGTTTAACGTTACGTTGTAGGTCCACCTGAGTAACATGTGTTTAACGTTACGTTGTAGGTCCACCTGAGTAACATGTGTTTAACGTTACGTTGTAGGTCCACCTGAGTAACATGTGTTTAACGTTACGTTGTAGGTCCACCTGAGTAACATGTGTTTAACGTTACGTTGTAGGTCCACCTGAGTAACATGTGTTTAACGTTACGTTGTAGGTCCACCTGAGTAACATGTGTTTAACGTTACGTTGTAGGTCCACCTGAGTAACATGTGTTTAACGTTACGTTGTAGGTCTACCTGAATAACATGTGTTTAACGTTCAGTTGTAGGTCTACCTGAATAACATGTGTTTAACGTTCAGTTGTAGGTCCATCTGAGAAACATGTGTTTAACGTTCAGTTGTAGGTCCATCTGAGTGACATGTGTTTAACGTTCAGTTGTAGGTCCACCTGAGTGACATGTGTTTAACGTTACGTTGTAGGTCTACCTGAGTAACATGTGTTTAACTTTACGTTGTAGGTCCACCTGAGTAACATGTGTTTAACGTTCAGTTGTAGTTCCATCTGAGTAACATGTGTTTAACGTTACGTTTAGGTCCACCTGAGTAACATGTGTTTAACGTTCAGTTGTAGGTCCACCTGAGTAACATGTGTTTAACGTTACGTTGTAGGTCTACCTGAGAAACATGTGTTTAACGTTACGTTGTAGGTCCACCTGAGTAACATGTGTTAAACGTTACGTTCTACTGTCGTTACCTACCATTAAAAGTTCTCAAAGGTGACTTAAATAAGCTGACCATTTAATTTGTACGTGACTGAAATTGTGGAAATCGGGTGTAAGAGGACGGATGCTTAATGTTATAAAATCTGTATACGAGAGTGTTAAGTCATATTGTAAAGCTTCATGGTAAATTATCTACTATGGACGACTTAAAGGTCGGATTATTACAAGGAGAATCTTTTTCTCCAATAATGTTTTCTTTATTTGTCAACGTCATGGAATCCGAATTGATTAAGTCAAATTGCCAAAGTTACACTTGCAATTACTTGATTTTTTTAAAATTATGTATGCCGATGACACGGTATTTTTTTCTTAGGATGTAGTTGACCTCCAAAATATGCTGGATTTTTTAATCACTTATTCTCGACGTTGGCATTTATCTGTAAATGTAGACAAACAAAATTAGTTGTTTTTAGGAAAAGTAAACGATTGTATCCAAACGAGCAGTGGATGTTTGATGGTAAAGCTATAGAAGTGGTAGATCAATATTGCTGTTTAGGTTTGGTTTTTAATTATAATTATAAATTTACCATTGCGTTGAATAACATTGCTGTACAAGGAAGGAAAGCTTATTTTCTTCTTAATCGGAAAGCGAAATTTTTTGTTGAATGAGAAGACCAAGTTATCTTTATTTGATACTTATATATCATGTATTGTGAATTACGGGTGTGAAGTATGGGGTTATAGTTCTGCACCGCAGATTGAAAATATACATTTATTATTTTTGAAAACCTTATTGGGTATCAGGAAAACAGTAAATAATGCCATGGTGTATTTGGAACTTGGTCGTTACCCTTTGCATATAAAGCGTAGGATTGCTATTGTAAAGTACTGACTGCAAATATTGAAAGCTATTCCTGATGAAACCAGAAATTCACCGTCTAAACTTTTTTTTGTAAGATATTTAAACCGGAATAAAATCAAAAAGCCGTCCTATTATTTCAATGGCCACCGTAAGGCCCAGGTACTCCATACAAGACTTCGTCTTGGTTGTAGCTCTTTAAATTATGATCTGTGCAAAAACCATGTTGCTGAGTCAAACCTTTGTCAATGCGGTAGTATTGAGACAGCATCTCATTTCTTATTAGAATGTACAAACTATAGACAAAGTAGACTTAATACAATATCTGAGCTAAATATAAACATAAATATTGATATATTGCTTCAAGGTGACCCAAATTTGTCTCAAATAGAAAATATTGAAATTTTTAATCGAGTTCAGAGGCACATTATGGCATCAGGCAGATTCTAGGTGCTGTTGTGGAATCTCATCACTCTCTCAAATTTCTAAATCTCTATTTTCTATTTCTCTTAGTAATTTAATTCTTTATTTCTCATTTCTTTCTTTCTTACTAATTAGATTAAAATGTGTGTTATAAATAAGTAATAAATATTGTTTAAACCAATATTAAAGGCTGGTAACTGTATTTTGAGGGCCTTATTTAATCCAATATACGAATATAACTCTAAATTATTTTAGAGCTTTATAACAGGAAACCAAATTGTAAAGCAAATTGGGTTTTTCATCTGAGACTTGATTTGTGTACGTTGGGTTTTGGAGATGTGTGGTTGGCACAATGTGTACCGAATGACAAATATTTTTTTTATTATTATATATACAACGCATGAAGGATACTTTTATTCAGGAAATGAGAAACATATTCGAGACATCTTCATTTTTGTTGTTGTATAAACACATTATTGACCGTTTTAGTTTAAACTTTATTTTATTGATGTTAAATTACAATAGTACATGGTTTTAAATACAGAAAAGGATCCAGAAACAAGTACATAGTACTTATATAAATCCGTCTCCTTATAGACATAACAGCAGCTATGGATCAGTACTGACAATATCATAATTCATATAAATAAATATAAATATATATAAAGTATAACATGTGCAGGGAAAAGAAAGAGAAAGGGTGCAATGATTTATAGTGGGGTGGGGATGATGTTTGATGGGGAAGCGATGGGCATCAAAACTGCATTGCGAGAACAAACGCTGATTGCATGAATACAAACGATATCTGACGAAAGAGCACTGTGTCTGTACATGTTGTGGAAAGTTTATGCAGTATGTTATGAAAACAAATTAAAACTACAAATACAATTCTTAACTGGCACTAATGATCTCTAACACTCTACGCAGACCAATGCGATATTCAAGTAATTGCAAGTATCACCACAACAAACATGATTATTGATATGAATGAAGTTAAAGTTTCTTTAAAAACGTCTAGACTGAATGATGAAGTTTTGAACACAGTCAAAAATAGATTCATTTAAGTGAATTGGTAGTTCGGGTCTACCATAAAGTAAAAAGCTTACATTATAGTTATAGTTAGGAGGTAGGCGACTAAAACATTAGATTCTCAGCTGCTGGTAGTTAGGACATTGGAGGAGGAAATGTTCTGTAGTTTCAGTAGACAAATTACATGAACACATGGGACTATCAACTAAGTTTCGTGCAAACAGGTGAGTGTTTAAGGAGCTGCAGTTCATCCTAAGTCGTGCATGATGGATCTGACCTTGTCTGCTTCTGCAGTAGTAATAGTGCTGAGGAACAGAGAGAGTGTCGGCATTTAGAAATTTTTTGAGGTTAGTAATTGAGGGATTGATTTTTACGTTATCTGGTAGTGCATTCCATAAATCAACAGAAGAGGGGAAGAAAGAGTCTTTATATAGATTAGTTCGACAGTTGACTTGACAGAAATTGTTAGCTCTTCTTGTATTGTAAGTATGTATATTTGAATGGCGAGCAGGTAGAACGTTAGCAAGATAAGAAGGGCAATGACCATGAACAATCTTATGAAATTGGATTAATTTGTGTTTTCTCCTTCGGACAATAAGGGGGTCCCAACCAGATTCTGCATATAGTCTGTCGTGACTTGTGAGTTTGGTTGCCCCAGTCACGATTCTGGCTGCTTCGAGTTGTATGTTTTCAATCAACTGGCTTTGGCCTAAAGTTATGTTGTCCCATACAATATCACCATATTCTAATAAGGGTCTTATAAAAGTATAATATATCGTTTGAAGAGACTTTCTATCAATGATAAATTTTAGATTCCTAATTATGCTAAGTTTTTTAGAGGCTTTACTAATAATGTTTTGAATATGGTCACTCCAACTTCCATTGGCTGAGATAGAGATACCGAGATGTTTATGGCAAGTGACTTCAGTTAAAGAAATGTTGTTCATATACAGAGAGGGATGGATCGGTTTTTCGAGTTTCTTACTAACAGTCATTGTTACAGTTTTGTTAGGATTAAAATTTACAAGCCAAGTTTTAGACCAATCGTGAATTTTCATTAGATTATTATTTAACAGGTTTGCGGTCGGACCCGGTGACTCCACTTTGACATATAGAGACGTATCGTCAGCAAATAGCTTTATAGTACAATCGATGTCTTTGACAATATCATTTATAAAGATTAAAAAGAGCAGTGGACCTAAAATTGATCCCTGTGGAACTCCTGCTGTGATATATGCTAAATAAGATTGTTTACCATTTATAACAACACGTTGACAGCGATTATGTAAGTAATCTGAGAACCAAGTAAAAACATTTCCTGTGATGCCGAAAGATTTTAGTTTAGAAAGAAGGCCTCGATGCCATACTCGGTCAAACGCTTTGCTGATATCACAGAAGACCATTCGGACTTCTTTACCTTTATCAAGAGCAGAGAAGATATCATTAGAAATAGATAGAAGTTGATTTATAGTGGAATCACCGGATCTGAAACCAGACTGGAAGGGTGTTAATAAAGATTTATCAATAAGATAGTTGTAAACATATTTATATACACAGCGTTCCAACATTTTCCCAACAATTGATAATAGAGAGATAGGACGATAATTACTTAAAGTAGATGGATCGTCTTTTTTAAATACTGGTGTCACATGAGCAGTTTTCCAAGATGACGGAAAAATACATTCAGTGAGCGAAAGGTTAAATAGGATTTGTAGTGGATAGCTAAGAATATCGACAGCTTCCTTAATCAAACTTATAAGGTCGGGACCAGAGGCTTTCTTCATGTCAAGGGAATGTATTGCATCAAGAACGTCTTGACGAGATATTACAATGTCGGAAAGTATGTGAGTATGAGAACAGGGGGATCAATATTAGAGTCATTAATAGTAGACTATTGTGAGGAGAAAAAAAGAGTTAAAAGCGTTTGCTTTATCGAGATCGTCATATAAAATGTCGTTATTGTCAGAAATAGGAGGAATGCCGCCCTTTCTTTTAGAGTTAGACATAAAACTATTTATTATTTTCCACCATTCCTTGGCACAAGTGTTAGTATTATAGTTGAGTTTATCACAGAGTTTGTTAAAATAGTCACGTTTGGAATTACGAATGGCGTTTATACAAGTATTTCTGAATTTTCTAAATTTTGCCCAGTCGTCTACTTTACCAGTATGCTTAGCTTTTCGATGAAGGTATTTTCTTTTTCGGATCAGTTTTCTTACCCTGTTGTTTAACCATGCGGGAGTGTTACTTCTTACAGTTATAGTCTTATTCGGTATACACTCTCTAGCCGTCTTAAGTATAATGTCAGTAAGTAGATCAGTACATCTGTCTATGTTATTACTATCTAGAATGCTGTCCCAGTCAATTTTAGAAAGCTTGTCTCTGTAATCGTCATAGTCACCGAGGTCATATAACAAACTGTTACGTTTAAAACAAGATTGAATTGGTTTGGATATATTAAGGCTACCATATACTGGGCAATGATATCTAATAGGCTGGTCTAGGAAGCTTTCACCGACATGACATAAGTTAACTAAGGATGGGTCACTAGCACAGACTATATCTAGAAGAGAGGAAGACGACTCAGTGAAAAAGGTAGGATTGGCGACACTCTGTGTAAGATTGTAAGTAGTTAGTAAGTTGCGAAGGTGCATAGAGTGGTTATTATTATTATTTAGTAAGTTTGCGTTGAAGTCGCCGGTTATTATAATGTTGGGAATTCCAGTGTTAAAAGCAAGTTCGACAGAATGAGCAATATGGTCCCAAGAAGAAACAGGTTCATCTGGGGGTCTATAGAATGTCCCATACAGAAATAGTTTACCTAGTATTTTAAGTTGCACCCAAACGCACTCAATTAAGGGTAATTCTAAGTCAGATCGACGCTTGGATGTTATGCTGTTGCTAACGTATACTGAGACCCCACCTCCTTGCCTATGAGGTCTACAATAACAATATGGGGAAGAAAAACCAGGAAATTCGGAATCAGAAATTATCTCATTAGGACTAAGCCATGTTTCGGTAAAGGAAAGGATATTAATCTTATACAGTTCACTGAAAAGAATATCAAATTTATGCTTTATGCTTTGTACGTTTTGGTGAACAAAAGTATATTTGGCATCGTCAAATAATGTTGTAAAGTTAGATGAGCACGAAGAAACTGATGATACGTCAGACACACTAGGCCCGGGATTACTTTCAATATCGCCAGAGAGAAGGAGTAATATTCGGAGACCGTTTTGATCTATAATGGTATTTTACAAAACCGTTTTTTAGAAAAAATAAATGTATTCTTGCGAAATATAGATTGCAGGCACATAACCTTAATAAAGAGACAGGTAGATATAATGCAGTGCCTCGAAACCCGAGATTGTGTACTTTATATTATCTTGGCGATGTTGAGGATGAGATTCATTTCATTCTTATATGTCCTGTATTTTTAGAATTAAGAGTATTGTATATTAAGCCATATTATCGTATTCGTCCTTCTATGTTTATATTAATAGAGCTACTGTCTAGCAAAAATGTTAAACTAATTAGAAATTTAAGTAAGTGCTTGATTCAAGCAACTGTTAAGAGAAGTCGTGTATTATGATATATAAGCTGTATCAAAGTCTTGCTATAAACGTTTTGTTACTCTATAATGCGATTAAGATTTATGTCTTTTACTTCACAACGAGTTATAATCCCATTTCATTATACAATGTATAATATATAGTACTCGTTCTACCTTCATGTTGAGGTTGTATGATTGACTTTGAAGTTTTGTTATTTCCTAGAAATTTGGCTAGCTTAAGGCTTTATTTGTATTATTTCATAAACAACTAAATTATGCTTCACAAGAGTCCGCTAAGTTACCTTTGGAAAGGCTTCAAGTTTTTCCCATCTTATGACTATTTCACGAATTTGTAATTATTATGTATGGAATTGAATATATTGCATATGTTCTCCGCCATTGTACAAGATATCTTTTAAGTATTTATCAATATGTATATTTCTGTACGCCTATATGCAATGTGCATTTGGTAATAAATTGAAATGAACAATTGAATGGCTATTTCGGTCCACAACTCTGGAGTAATCTCTTCCAGTGGTCAGTCTTGACCGTCCATTAAGTGTCTTCACACTAAAGTACGTGATGTGAATCATGGCCAGTCATCACCAATAACGGACAGAGGTCTTCACGAACCAAAATAACGCCTTTTTGAATTGCTTCCCAACACGCGGTGCCATTATTGGCTGGCTGTGTCGGTCTCCGGACACGTAATGGACCTTCTATGAGATCCCTGTGATGCATGTCTCTGACAGCGCGTTATGGTGTCTTCTCATTTTCAAAGGTGTCCTCTTGGTGACAAAACGAGGTGACTTTCCACGCCGTATGTTCGGAGCCTCGGTTGACATTTTCGTACAACAATTTGTCGCTTGGTGGCTTTCCGGTGATCGTTATCCGTCTCCGTCCGCCGTTTTAGATGTAGGTTGCAAAATTATTCATGAGGAAATGCAATCATGTATCCCTAGCACATCACGAGGAAAAGACTCCGGAGACATTTTTTTTTTTGTTCAGTTGATAACGTATGAATAATTCAGCGTTAAATATCACCACTGTAAACGAGCAGATTTGGAACGGAATACGTTTTATCAACCCTATCAGGCAAGATGAATAGATAGGTTATCACGGGGCGGCCAGTGCTAAATCTCCCGGATGAAAAGCAAACCTCTGGGTTCACATTCTACTTTATTTGTTACAGAGTAACTGGGAAATGATTAAGACGTCTTGTCCAAAATGGAAATCTACCAGAGCAGCCCGTCAGTATGACATATGGTTGTAGGCATTCCCTGAATCCGGGACCCATTACCAGCAGTCAAATGCCTGTCGTATCCCACAGGCAATTCCAGTCTATCCAAACATTCGGATTATACAAGCTCATCCAAACTTCTTAAAAAACAACTAAACTATATGTATTTGCTGTGAATTTCGTTTCGCTATTGGACGATCGAAGGACACAGTCGAACAAATGGAACTTAAAGAATGCAATATACCGATGGCATAGCCGCAGCTAAGGTGCGACACCAATCCCAACCCACGGGTCGTGTACTGACGACACCGACCCCACCCCACGGGTCGTGTATTTACATGTACGTGTATTATGTAGTACTAACGATACCAACCTAGATCCACGGGTCGTGTACTAACGACACCAACCCCACCCCACGGGTCGTGTATGTACATGTACGTGTAATATGTAGTACTAACCACACCAACCCCGACCCACGGGTCGTGTATGCACATGTACGTGTATTAAGTAGTACTAACGACACCATCCCGAACCCACATTAGTACCATGTCCTAGTTAGTGATACCATTTCACAATCAGTGGTACAATGTCCCAATCAGTGATACCATGTCCCAGTCAGAGGTACAATTGTCCCAGTCAGCAGTACCATTGTCCCAGTCGGAGGTACCATTGTCTCAGTCAGAAGTACCATTGTCCAAATCAGTGGTACCGTGTCACAGTCAGCGGTATAATGTCCCAGTCAGTAGTACCACTGTTCCAGTCA
The DNA here is from genome assembly GCF_002113885.1 of Mizuhopecten yessoensis. Lineage (NCBI taxonomy): Eukaryota > Metazoa > Mollusca > Bivalvia > Pectinida > Pectinidae > Mizuhopecten > Mizuhopecten yessoensis. Next base: position 1,208,095 of record NW_018405900.1, read on the forward strand.
GTAGTACCACTGTTACAGCCAGTAGATCCATTGTCCCAGTAAGTAGTACCATTGTACCAGTCAGTTATACCATGTCCCAATCAGTAGTACCATTGTCCCAGTCAGTAGTACCATTGTCCCAGTCAGTGATACTATGTCACAGTCAGTGATACCATGTCAGAGTCAGTGGTACAATGTCCCAATTAGTGATACCATTGTCCCAGTCAGTAGACCATGCCTCAATCAGTAGTACCATGCCCCATTAGTACCATGCCCCAGTCAGTGGTACCATGCCCAAGTCAGTAGTACCATGCCCCAGTCAGTGATACCATGTCCCAGTCAGTAGTACCATTGTCCCAGTCAGTGATACTATGTCACAGTCAGTGATACCATGTCACAGTCAGTGGTACCATTGTCCAAATCAGTGATACCATGTCACAGTCAGCGGTATAATGTCCCAGTCAGTAATACCATTGTCCCAATCAGTAGTACCATTGTCCCAGTCAATAGTACCATTGTCCCAGTCAGTAGTACCATTGTCCCAGTCAGTGATACCATGTCACAGTCAGTGGTACAATGTCCCAATTAGTGATACCATTGCCCCAGTCAGTAGTACCATGCCCCAGTCAGTGGTACCATGCCCAAGTCAGTAGTACCATGCCCGAGTCAGTGATACCATGTCCCAGTCAGTAGTACCATTGTCCAAATCAGTGATACCATGTCACAGTAAGTGGTACCTCTGTTCCAGTCAGTAGACCATGCCCCAATCAGTAGTACCATGCCCCAGTCAGTAGTACCATGCCCCAGTCAGTAGTACCATTGTCCCAATCAGTGGTATCATGTCACAGTCGGTGATACCACTGTTCCAGTCAGTAGTACCATTGTCCCAATTAGTGGTATCATTGTCCCAGTCAGTAGTACCATTGTCCAAATCAGTGGTACCATGTCACAGTCAGCGGTATAATGTCCCAGTCAGTAGTACCACTGTCCCAATCAGTGGTACAATGTCACAGTCAGTAGTACCATTGTCCAAATCAGTGATACCATGTCACAGTCAGCGGTATAATGTCCCAGTCAGTAATACCATTGTCCCAATCAGTAGTACCATTGTCCCAGTCAGTAGTACCATTGTCCAAATCAGTGGTGCCATATCCCAGTCAGCGGTATAATGTCCCAGTCAGTAGTACCGTTGTCCCAATCAGTGATACCATGTCAGTCAGCGGGATAATGTCCCAGTCAGTAGTACCATTGTCCCAGTCAGTCGTACCATTGTCCCAGTCAGTAGTACCTTTGCCCCAGTCAGAGATACCATGTCAGTCACTGATACCACTGTCCCAGTCAGAAGTACTATTGTCCCAGTCAGAAGTACCATTGTCCAAGTCAGTGATACCATGTCACAGTCAGTGGTACCATGTCACAGTCAGTGGTACCACTGTCCCAATCAGTAGTACCATGTCCCAGTCAGTGGTACCATTGTCCCAGTCAGTAGTACCATTGTCCCAGTCAGTCGTACCATATGAAAAGTCAGTGGTACAATGTACCAGTCAGTGATACCATGTCCCAGTCAGTAATACCATTGTCCCAGTCAGAAGTACCATATCCCAGTCAGTAGTATCATGTCCCAGTCAAAAGTACCATTGTCCCAGTAAGTAGTACCATTGTCCCAGTCAGGTATCCCATGTCCCAATCAGTAATACCATTGTCCCAGTCAGTGGTACCATTTTCCCAGTCAGTAGTACCATGTCCCAGTCAGTGGTACAATGTCCCAATCAGTGATACCATTGTCTCGGTCAGTAGTCCCATGCCCAAGTCAGTAGTACCATTGTCCAAATCAGTGGTACCATGTCAAAAGCAGCGGTATAATGTCCCAGTCAGTAGTACCATTGTCCCAGTCAGTGATACCATTGTCCCAATCAGCGATACCACTCACCCAGTCAGTAGTACCATTGTCCCAGTCAGTAGTACCATTGTCCAGTAGTACCATTGTCCCAGTCAGTAGAACCATTGTCCAAGTCAGTAGTACCATTGTCCCAATCAGTGATACCATGTCACAGTCAGCGGTATAATGTCCCAGTCAGTAGTAACATTGTCCAAATCAGTGATACCATGTCACAGTCAGCGGTATAATGTCCTAGTCAGTAATACCATTGTCCCAATCACTTGTACCATTGTCCCAGTCAGTAGTACCATTGTCCCAGTCAGTGATACTATGTCACAGTCAGTGATACCATGTCACAGTCAGTGGTACAATGTCCCAATTAGTGATACCATTGTCCCAGTCAGTAGACCATGCCTCAATCAGTAATACCATGCCCCAGTCAGTAGTACCATGTCCCAGTCAGTGGTACCATGCCAAAGTCAGTAGTACCATGCCCCAGTCAGTGATACCATGTCCCAGTCAGTAGTACCATTGTCCCAATCAGTGATACCATGTCACAGTAAGTGGTACCTCTGTTCCAGTCAGTAGACCATGCCCCAATCAGTAGTACCATGCCCCAGTCAGTAGTACCATGCCCCAGTCAGTAGTACCATTGTCCCAATCAGTGGTACCATGTCAAAGTCGGTGATACCACTGTTCCAGTCAGTAGTACCATTGTCCCAATTAGTGGTACCATTGTCCCAGTCAGTAGTGTCATTGTCCAAATCAGTGGAACCATGTCACAGTCAGCGGTATAATGTCCCAGTCAGTAGTACCACTGTCCCAATCAGTGGTACAATGTCACAGTCAGTAGTACCATTGTCCAAATCAGTGGTACCATGTCACAGTCAGCGGTATAATGTCCCAGTCAGTAGTACCACTGTCCCAATCAGTGGTACAATGTCACAGTCAGTAGTACCATTGTCCAAATCAGTGATACCATGTCACAGTCAGCGGTATAATGTCCCAGTCAGTAATACCATTGTCCCAATCAGTAGTACCATTGTCCCAGTCAGTAGTACCATGTCCAAATCAGTGGTGCCATATCCCAGTCAGCGGTATAATGTCCCAGTCAGTAGTACCATTGTCCCAATCAGTGATACCATGTCAGTCAGCGGGATAATGTCCCAGTCAGTAGTACCATTGTCCCAGTCAGTCGTACCATTGTCCCAGTCAGAAGTACCTTTGCCCCAGTCAGAGATACCATGTCAGTCACTGATACCACTGTCCCAGTCAGAAGTACTATTGTCCCAGTCAGAAGTATCATTGTCCCAGTCAGTAGTACCATTGTCCCAGTCAGTCGTACCATATGAAAAGTCAGTGGTACAATGCACCAGTCACTGATACCATGTCCCAGTCAGTAATACCATTGTCCCAGTCAGAAGTACCATATCCCAGTCAGTAGTATCATGTCCCAGTCAAAAGTACCATTGTCCCAGTAAGTAGTACCATTGTCCCAGTCAGTTATCCCATGTCCCAATCAGAAATACCATTGTCCCAGTTAGTGGTACCATTTTCCCAGTCAGTAGTACCCTGTCCCAGTCAGTGGTACAATGTCCCAATCAGTGATACCATTGTCCCGGTCATTAGTCCCATGCCCAAGTCAGTCGTACCATTGTCCAAATCAGTGGTACCATGTCAAAAGCACCGGTATAATGTCCCAGTCAGTAGTACCATTGTCCAAGTCAGTGATACCATTGTCCCAATCAGCGATACCACTCACCCAGTCAGTAGTACCATTGTCCCAGTCAGTAGTACCATTGTCCCAGTCAGTAGTACCATTGTCCAAGTCAGTAGTACCATTGTCCCAATCAGTGATACCATGTCACAGTCAGCGGTATAATGTCCCAGTCAGTAGTAACATTGTCCAAATCAGTGATACCATGTCACAGTCAGCGGTATAATGTCCTAGTCAGTAGTACCATTGTCCCAGTCAGTGATACCATTGTCCCAGTCAGCGATACCACTGTTCCAGTCAGTAGTACCATGTCCCAGTCAGTAGTACCATTGTCCCAGTCAGTAGTACTATTGTCCCAGTCAGTAGAACCATTGTCCCAGTCAGTAGTACCATTGTCCCAATCAGTGATACCACTGTCCCAGTCAGTAGTTCCATGTCCCAGTCAGTAGTACCATTGTCCAGTAGTACCATTGTCCTAATCAGTAGTACCATTGTCCCAGTCAGTAGTACCATTGTCCCAATCAGTGATATCATGTCACAGTCAGTGGTATAATGTCCCAGTCAGCAGTACCATGTCCCAGTCAGTGATACCATGTCAGTCAGCAGTAATGTCCCAGTCAGTAGTACCATTGTCCAAATCAGTAGTACCATGTCACAGTAAGTAGTACCATTGTCCCAATCAGTGATACCATGTCACAGTCAGCAGTATAATGTCCCAGTCAGTAGTACCATTGTCCAAGTCAGTAGTACTATGCCCAAGTCAGTGGTACAATGTCCCAATCAGTGATATCATTGTCCCAGTCAGTAGTCCCATGCCCAAGTCAGTAGTACCATTGTCCAAATCAGTGATACCATGTCACAGTCAGCGGTATAATGTCCCAGTCAGTAGTAACATTGTCCAAATCAGTGATACCATGTCACAGTCAGCGGTATAATGTCCTAGTCAGTAGTACCATTGTCCCAGTCAGTGATATCATTGTCCCAATCAGCGATACCACTCACCCATTCAGTAGTACCATGTCCCAGTCAGTAGTACCATTGTCCCCCCAGTCAGTAGTACCATTGTCCCAGTCAGTCGTACCATATGAAAAGTCAGTGGTACAGTGTACCAGTCAGTGATACCATGTCCCAGTCAGTAGTACCATTGTCCCCCCAGTCAGTAGTACCATTGTCCCAGTCAGTGATATCATTGTCCCAATCAGCGATACCACTCACCCAGTCAGTAGTACCATTGTCCCAGTCAGTGATATCATTGTCCCAATCAGCGATACCACTCACCCATTCAGTAGTACCATTGTCCCAGTCAGTAGTACCGTTGTCCAGTAGTACCATTGTCCCAGTCAGTAGTTGATACCATTGGCTCGGTCAGTAGTCCCATGCCCAAGTCAGTAGTCCCATTGTCCAAATCAGTGGTACCATGTCACAGTCAGCGGTATAATGTCCTAGTCAGTAGTACCATTGTCCCAGTCAGTGATATCATTGTCCCAATCAGCGATACCGCTCACCCAGTCAGTAGTACCATGTCCCAGTCAGTGGTACAATGTCCCAATCAGTGATACCATTTTCCAGTAGACCATGCCTCAATCAGTAGTACCATGCCCCAGTCAGTAGTACCATGCCCCAGTCATTGGTACCATGCCCAAGTCAGTAGTACCATGCCCCAGTCAGTGATACCATGTCCCAGTCAGTCATACCATTGTCCCAGTCAGAAGTACCATATCCCAGTCAGTAGTATCATGTCCCAGTCAAAAGTACCATTGTCCCAGTAAGTAGTACCATTGTCCCAGTCAGTTATCCCATGTCCCAATCAGTCATACCATTGTCCCAGTCAGTGGTACCATTTTCCCAGTCAGTAGTACCATGTCCCAGTCAGTGGTACAATGTCCCAATCAGTGATTCCATTGTTCCGGTCAGTAGTCCCATGCCCAAGTCAGTAGTACCATTGTCCAAATCAGTGGTACCATATGCCTCAATCAGTAGTACCATGCCCCAGTCAGTAGTACCATGCCCCAGTCATTGGTACCATGCCCAAGTCAGTAGTACCATGCCCCAGTCAGTGATACCATGTCCCAGTCAGTAGTACCATTGTCCCCCCAGTCAGTAGTACCATTGTCCCAGTCAGTAGTACCATTGTCCCAATCAGTGATACCATATCACAGTCAGTGGTATAATGTCCCAGTCAGTAGTTCCATGTCCCAGTCAGTAGTACCATTGTCCAGTAGTACCATTGTCCCAATCAGTAGTACATGTACCATTGTACCAGTCAGTAGTACCATTGTCCCAATCAGTGATACCATGTCACAGTCAGTGGTATAATGTCCCAGTCAGTAGTTCCATGTCCCAGTCAGCAGTACCATTGTCCAGTAGTACCATTGTCCCAATCAGTAGTACTATTGTCCCAGTCAGTACACCTGTAGTACCATTGTCCAAATCAGTGATACCATGTCACAGTCAGCGGTATAATGTCCCAGTCAGTAGTAAAATTGTCCCAGTCAGTAGTACCATTGTCCCAATCAGTGATACCATATCACAGTCAGTGGTATAATGTCCCAGTCAGTAGTACCATTGTCCAGTAGTACCATTGTCCCAATCAGTAGTACATGTACCATTGTACCAGTCAGTAGTACCATTGTCCCAATCAGTGATACCATGTCACAGTCAGCGATACCACTGTCCCAGTCAGTAGTTCCATGTCCCAGTCAGTAGTACCATTGTCCCAGTCAGTGATACCATGTCACAGTCAGCGGTATACTGTCCTAGTCAGTAGTACCATTGTCCCAGTCAGTGATAACATTGTCCCAGTCAGCCATACCACTGTTCCAGTCAGTAGTACCATGTCCCAGTCAGTAGTACCATTGTCCCAGTCAGTAGTACTATTGTCCCAGTCAGTAGTACCATTGTCCCGATCAGTGATACCATGTCACAGTCAGTGGTATAATGTCCCAGTCAGTAGTGCCATTGTCCCAGTCAGCGATACCACTGTCCCAGTCGGTAGTACCATGTCCCAGTCAGTAGTACCATTGTCCCAGTCAGTAGTACCACTGTTCCAGTCAGTAGTTCCATTGTCCCAGTCAGTAGTACCATTGTCCAAATCAGTGGTACCATGTCAGTCAGCGGTATAATGTCCCAGTCAGTAATACATTTTCCCAATCAGTAGTACCATTGTCCCAGTCAGTAGTACAGTACCATTGTCCAGTAGTACCATTGTCCCAGTCAGTAGTACAGTACCATTGTCCAGTAGTACCATTGTCCCAGTCAGTAGTACTATTGTCCCAGTCAGTAGTACCAATGACCCAATCAGTGATACAATGTAACAGTCAGTGGTATAATGTCCCAGTCAGTAGTGCCATTGTCCTAGTCAGCGATACCACTGTCCCAGTCGGTAGTACCATGTCCCAGTCAGTAGTACCATTATCCCAGTCAGTAGCACCATTGTCCCAATCATTGATACCATGTCACAGTCAGCGGTATAATGTCCTAGTCAGTAATACCATTGTCCCAATCACTTGTACCATTGTCCCAGTCAGTAATACCATTGTCCCAGTCAGTGATAATATGTCACAGTCAGTGATACCATGTCACAGTCAGTGGTACAATGTCCCAATCAGTGATACCATTTTCCCAGTCAGTAGACCATGCCTCAATCAGTAGTACCATGCCCCAGTCAGTAGTACCATTGTCCCAGTAAGTAGTACCATTGTACCAGTCAGTTATCCCATGTATGTCACAGTCAGCGGTATAATGTCCTAGTCATTAGTACCATTGTCCCAGTCAGTGATACTATGTCATTGTCCAGTAGTACCATTGTCCCAGTCAGTCGTACCATTGGCCCAGTCAGTAGTACCTTTGCCCCAGTCAGAGATACCATGTCAGTCACTGATACCACTGTCCCAGTCAGAAGTACTATTGTCCCAGTCAGAAGTATCATTGTCCCCGTCAGTAGTACCATTGTCCCTGTCAGTGATACTATGTCACAGTCAGTGATACCATGTCACAGTCAGTGGTACAATATCCCAATCAGTGATACCATTTTCCCAGTCAGTATACCATGCCTCAATCAGTAGTACCATGCCCAGTCAGTAGACCCTGCCTCAATCAGTAGTACCATGCCCAGTCAGTAGACCCTGCCTCAATCAGTAGTACCATGCCCAGTCAGTAGACCATGCCTCAATCAGAAGTACCATGCCCCAGTCAGTAGTACCATTGTCCCAGTAAGTAGTACCATTGTACCAGTCAGTTATCCCATGTATGTCACAGTCAGCGGTATAATGTCCTAGTCATTAGTACCATTGTCCCAGTCAGTGATACCAAGTCAGTAGTACCATTGTCCCAATCCCAGTCAGTAGTACCATTGTCCCGTCAGTCGTACCATATGAAAAGTCAGTGGTACAGTGTACCAGTCAGTGATACCATGTCCCAGTCAGTAATACCATTTTCCCAGTCAGAAGTACCATATCCCAGTCAGTAGGATCATGTTGCAGTCCAAAGTACCATTGTCCCAGTAAGCAGTGATACCATGTCACAGTCAGCGGTATAATGTCCTAGTCATTAGTACCATTGTCCCAGTCAGTGATACTATGTCATTGTCCAGTAGTACCATTGTCCCAGTCAGTCGTACCATATGAAAAGTCATTGGTACAATGTACCAGTCACTGATACCATGTCCCAGTCAGTAATACCATTGTCCCAGTCAGAAGTACCATATCCCAGTCAAAAGTATCATGTCCCAGTAAGTAGTACCATTGTCCCAGTCAGTTATCCCATGTCCCAATCAGAAATACCATTGTCCCAGTCAGTAGTACCATTGTCCCAGTCAGTAGTACCACTGTTCCAGTCAGTAGTACCATGTCCCAGTCAGTAGTACCATTGTCCCAGTCAGTAGTACCATTGTCCAAATTAGTGGTACCATGTCAGTCAGCGGTATAATGTCCCAGTCAGTAGTACCATTGTCCCAAACAGTGATACCATCTCATAGTCAGCGGTATAATAGTCAGCGGTATAATGTCCCAGTCAGTAGTACCATTGTCCCAGGCAGTAGTACCATTGTCCAAATCAGTGGTACCATGTCAGTCAGCGGTATAATGTCCCAGTCAGTAGTACCATTGTCCCAAACAGTGATACCATCTCATAGTCAGCGGTATAATGTCCCAGTCAGTAGTGCCATTGTCCCAGTCAGTAGTACCATTGTCCAGTAGTACCATTGTCCCAGTCAGTAGTACCACTGTTCCAGTCAGTAGTACCATGTCCCAGTCAGTAGTACCATTGTCCCAATCAGTGATACCATGTCACAGTCAGCAGTATAATGTCCCAGTCAGTAGTACCATTGTTCAAGTCAGTAGTACTATGCCCAAGTGAGTGGTACAATGTCCCAATCAGTGATACCATTGTCCCAGTCAGTAGTCCCATGCCCAAGTCAGTAGTACCATTGTTCCAGTCAGTAGTACCATGTCCCAGTCAGTGATACCATGTCACAGTCACCCAGTCAGTGATACCATTGTTCCAATCTTCGATACCACTCACCCAGTCAGAAGTACCATTGTCCCAGTCAGTCGTACTATTGTCCCAGTCAGTAGTACCGTTGTCCAGTAGTACCATTGTCCATACCATGTCCCAGTCAGTAATACCATTGTCCCAGTAAGAAGTACCATATCCCAGTCAGTAGGATCATGTTCCAGCCAAAAGTACCATTGTCCCAGTAAGCAGTGATACCATGTCACAGTCAGAAGTATAATGTCCCAGTCAGTAGTAACATTGTCCAAATCAGTGATACCATGTCCAACTCAGAGGTATAATGTCCCAGTCAGTTATACCATTGTCCCAATCAGCGATACCACTCACCCAGTCAGCAGTACCATTGTCCCAGTCAGTTGTACCATTGTCCCAATCAGTGGTATCATGTCACAGTCGGTGATTGTCCCAGTCAGTAGTACCATTGTCCCAATCAGTAGTACCATGTCCCAGTCAGCGGTACCATTGTCCCAGTCAGTGGTACCGTCACAGTCAGCGGTATAATGTCCTAGTCATTAGTACCATTGTCCCAGTCAGCAGTACCATTGTCCCAGTCAGTCGTACCATATGAAAAGTCAGTGGTACAGTGTACCAGACAGTGATACCATGTCCCAGTCAGTAATACCATTGTCCCAGTAAGAAGTACCATATCCCAGTCAGTAGGATCACGTTCCAGTCAAAAGTACCATTGTCCCAGTAAGTAGTACCATTGTACCAGTCAGTTATCCCATGTATGTCACAGTCAGCGGTATAATGTCCTAGTCATTAGTACCATTGTCCCAGTCAGCAGTACCATTGTCCCAGTCAGTCGTACCATTGTCCCTATCAGTGATCCCATGTCACAGTCAGCGGTATTGATACCATGTCCCAGTCAGTAATAGCATTGTCCCAGTCAGAAGTACCATATCCCAGTCAGTAGGATCATGTTCCAGTCAAAAGTACCATTGTCCCAGTAAGTAGTACCATTGTACCAGTCAGTTATCCCATGTCCCAATCAGTAATACCATTGTCCCAGTCAGTGGTACCATTTTCCCAGTCAGTAGTACCATGTCCCAGTCAGTGGTACAATGTCCCAATCAGTGATACCATTGTCCCGGTCAGTAGTCCCATGCCCAAGTCAGTAGTACCATTGTCCAAATCAGTCGTACCATGTCAAAAGCAGCGGGATAATGTCCCAGTCAGTAGTACCATTGTCCCAGTCAGTGATACCATTGTTCCAATCTTCGATACCACTCACCCAGTCAGTAAAAGCAGCGGGATAATCAGTGATACCATTGTTCCAATCTTCGATACCACTCGCCCAGTCAGTAGTACCATTGTCCAGTAGTACCATTGTCCCAGTCAGTAGTACATGTGTACCATTGTCCAAGTCAGTAGTAACATTGTCCAAATCAGTGATACCATGTCACAGTCAGCGGTATAATGTCCTAGTCAGTAGTACCATTGTCCCAGTCAGTGATAACATTGTCCCAGTCAGCGATACCACTGTTCCAGTCAGTAGTACCATTGTCCCAATCAGTGATACAATATCACAGTCAGTGGTATAATGTCCCAGTCAGTAGTGCCATTGTCCCAGTCAGCGATACCACTGTCCCAGTCAGTAGTTCCATGTCCCAGTCAGTAGTACCATTGTCCAGTAGTACCATTGTCCCAATCAGTAGTACCATTGTACCAGTCAGTAGTACCATTGTCCCAATCAGTGATACCATGTCACAGTCAGTGGTATAATGTCCCAGTCAGTAGTACCATTGTCCAGTAGTACCATTGTCCCAATCAGTAGTACTATTGTCCCAGTCAGTAGTACCATTAACCAAATCAGTGATACCATGTCACAGTCAGCGGTATAATGTCCCAGTCAGTAGTACCATTGTCCAGTAGTACCATTGTCCAAGTCAGTAGTACCATTGTCCCAGTCAGTAGTACTATTGTCCCAGTCAGTAGTACCATTGTCCCAATCAGTAGTACCATTGTACCAGTCAGTAGTACCATTGTCCCAATCAGTGATACCATGTCACAGTCAGCGGTATAATGTCCTAGTCAGTAGTACCATTGTCCCAGTCAGTGATACCATGTCACAGTTAGCGGTATAATGTCCTAGTCAGTAGTACCATTGTCCCAGTCAGTGATAACATTGTCCCAGTCAGCGGTACCACTGTTCCAGTCAGTAGGACGTATAATGTCCCAGTCAGTAGTACCATTGTCCCAGTCAGTGATACCATGTCACAGTTAGCGGTATAATGTCCTAGTCAGTAGTACCATTGTCCCAGTCAGTGATAACATTGTCCCAGTCAGCGGTACCACTGTTCCAGTCAGTAGGACGTATAATGTCCCAGTCAGTAGTACCATTGTCCCAATCAGTGATACCATGTCACAGTCAGTGGTATAATGTCCCATTCAGTAGTGCCATTGTCCCAGTCAGCGATACCACTGTCCCAGTCAGTAGTACCATGTCCCAGTCAGTAGTACCATTGTCCAGTAGTACCATTGTCCCAGTCAGTAGTACCACTGTTCCAGTCAGTAGTACCATGTCCCAGTCAGTAGTTCCATTGTCCAAATCCGTGGTACCATTGTCCCAGTCAGTGATACCATGTCACAGTCAGCGGTATAATGGCCCAGTCAGTAGTACCATTGGCCCAGTCAGTGATACCACTGTCCCAGTCAGTAGGACCATGTCCCAGTCAGTAGTTCCATTGTCCAAATCAGTGATACCATGTCACAGTCAGCGGTATAATGTCCTGTGGTACCATGTCAAAAGCAGCGGTATAATGTCCCAGTCAGTAGTACCATTGTCCCAGTCAGTGATACCACTGTCCCAGTCAGTAGTACCATGTCCCAGTCAGTAGTACCATTGTCCCAGTCAGTAGCACCATTGTCCCAGTCAGTAGCACCATTGTCCCAGTCAGTAGTACCATTGTCCCAATCAGTGATACCATGTCACAGTCAGCGGTATAATGTCCCAGTCAGTGGTACCATTGTCCCAGTCAGTAGAACCATTGTCCAAGTCAGTAGTACCACTGTTCCAGTCAGTAGTACCATGTCCCAGTCAGTAGTTCCATTGTCCAAATCAGTGATACCATGTGACAGTCAGCGGTATAATATCCCAGTCAGTAGTACCATTGTCCCAATCAGTGATACCATGTCAGTCAGCGGTATTAAGTCCCAGTCAGTAGTACCATTCTCCCAGTCAGTAGCACCATGTCACAGTCAGCGGTATAATGTCACAGTCAGTAGTACCATTGTCCCAGTCAGTAGCACCATTGTCCCAATCAGTGATACCATGTCACAGTCAGCGGTATAATGTCCGAGTCAGTAGTACCATGTCACAGTCAGTGATACCATATCAGTCAGCGGTATAATGTCCCAGTCAGTAGTACCATTGTCCCAATCAGTAGTACCATGTCCCAGTCAGTAGTACCATGTCCCAATCAGTAGTACCATGTCCCAGTCAGTAGTACCATTGTCCCAATCAGTAGTACCATGTCCCAGTCAGTAGTACCATTGTCCCAATCAGTAGTACCATGTCACGGGATACAATACTTCTACGTTTACATAATCCATTTTGCCTTTAAGGTTGACCTGAATGTATCCACAATTTTATCTCTAGAACTGACCAATCACAGACCAGAATTCTAGACTTAAGTTATTAATCATATCCTTTTTGTTGTTGATATATTCTCCGCTTCGTCCAGTATCTTTGCATTATTTAAAAAAAAAAGAGAGAATATTAAAGTTTAAACAAAGGTAAAACTGTGTGTGGTGAAATCAAATTCACGAAATTATGACAGAATATGGGCAAAGGAAAATTTCACATTGAAACCATTGAAAGAGTATGAGAAAAATAATATACCAGTTTCTAAAAGGGAAAGATATTTTCACCAACCAAACCTACCATGTTAATCTAAATCAAGTCAAGTCATTTTTTTACCATTATTTTCACATTTTCTCTGTGTTTTTCCCATGTACACGTAAGTAGAAATTCTGCATTTCTTTTAAGAACTCATCATTCTATTAATTATTGAACTAATAACATAGCATGATGTAAACACATTTATTAAACAGTATTAATAATAATAATACTAATACAGATTTGATATAGCGCCCTATCTAGATAACATAAGCCACTCTGAAGTACATAGATATACAATTAATACAATTAGCATATACATAATGTACATTAATCAATACAATTTTGAGGAATTTGCAGGAGCTGCATTATCAGGCACTAACTTCTTGTCCTATGCCACCTGGCTAATATCTCCCTATGTGTGTATGTCTGAGTGTTTGCTGGAGATGTATTGTAGGATAGTATAATATCACATCACAAGGCTAATTGTTTATTATCACATCAGTCTGCTTTCAATACACATTAAACATAATGGTCATACAAAAATGCTACGAAAAGCAAATTCAATCACAAAGAGCATAAAATATTATAATTATTAGAAATAAATATTGCGCCCTATTGTCATGTCATAGAGACACCTGTGAAACCGTGTTTTTGCATGAATCTACAAAAGGTTCATGCAAAAACCTCCACATACTGTTTTGAGGTATACATGACACAACCACAAAAACAAATATAGTTATTCTGGGAAATTTATTTGAAAGACAAGCAATCATGCACAATACTCTTTACATCATCATTTGACCATTCAGACCTGAACAATTCAAAGAACTTTAAAAAATATATTGTAAAACATTTGTGGTAACTACACTGAGCTGTAGACACAACACCAATAAAATATCTCAACAAGCAGCTCTTCACAGGAATAAACTTGAGTATGGTTTACAGTATTGCACAACCCCAGTCTATAGATGACATATGTTACCAACACATACATCATGGCCAGTCTATACACCCAAGCATAGCAGGGGAAGGTAGACAACTCTAAGAACATCTGTAATCCTATCATCTATTTCTATAGATAGCATACCAGTGTTGATCCTTCCATCTAAAATTAATATGAACATGTTCTGTACCTTAACTAGACATCTTGATCATAGAAATTTAGAATAAACTCCCATAATGTGACATAAATAAATATCTAAAACAGAACTGTTGGTGACTAGATTAGACTGATGATGGGTACACTAAGATTTTTAGGGAGCTGGCAATCACTTAAAGCTTAACTAAATGTATATGGATGGTCTTTTGAACAGGTGTGCCCGCTTGATTGGATTGAACACTGTAGGTAGGACATTTTACACTGTAGACTGTTAGATGGTCCCTTAAGACAGGTGAGACAGCAAAAGACTATAAGGTATGGAGACTGCTAGTCTGTTTGTGTAGTTGAGGTTGCTAGTCCTTTGTGGAGTACAGCCTCTGTAGAAAGTCTGCGCTAGTCAGATTTTAGAACAGTGTTGAAAAGTATGGTCTCTGATACAGTTCCCAACACTATGCCTGAAAATCATAGGAGCATGAGCTACATAATATAAAAAAAAAATGTGCTAAGAAAATTCTACTGTCACTTTAAACTGTAGGATGACTTTATTTTTAAAATGTGCATTCATAGGCGTATCAAACTGAATGGTAGAGGTAATGATTCATTTTCACTACAGACATGTTTAGTTCTTTGTCCTTATCAATGCGACATTTTTACGGTATCTACAGAATTCTCTGTCCTTAATAAGGCGAATTTTTTTTTTCTGTATCAACTTACCTAGAGTGATGAAGATAGCCACAATATTTATACAGAGTTCTCTGTCCTTATCAGGATACACATCATCGTGAAGTAATCGGAAGAAGATGTTAACATAGGAGGCGCCACCAAGGAGACCAACATATATCATCACGACAGGCAAAATGGATGTCGGCATGAACTTGTACTACATAGAATACAGAGGTTGATTAGGGATGGCAATTATTATATCTCTTATTGAATATATATCGATTATGGAGTTTTGTCGAGGTGAATATATGGTTATATAGATCTGAGAAAATATTATTGACCGAGATGAAGTCAAACACATGTGGTGTACATTAAGGGTACATTAAACACGTGTGTTGTACTTACATGTACATCAAACAGCCAGATGACCATGTTGATGGCCTGTAGAATGGTCAGTATCTCTATTCGCTGTATCCGTAGCAACTGGACAGACGACCTGGACACAAATACCCCGGCCTACAAAAAGGTAAAATTCAGATACAAATATGATATAGAAGAATTGGAAAACAGTGAGTTGTATAATTAAAGATTGTAAAAGTGAGAGAAATCCATTTAATGTAAATAAGTGTATGTCTGATGACAGTGAAGGAACTGACAACTGACTGCTGAGAAGATAGTGAAGGAACTGACAACTGACTGCTGAGTAGATAGTGAAGGAACTGACAACTGACTGCTGAGTAGATAGTGAAGGAACTGACAACTGACTGCTGAGTAGATAGTGAAGGAACTGACAACTGACTGCTGAGTAGATAGTGAAGGAACTGACAACTGACTGCTGAGTAGATAGTGAAGGAACTGACAACTGACTGCTGAGTAGATAGTGAAGGAACTGACAACTGACTCCTGAGAAGATAGTGAAGGAACTGACAACTGACTCCTGAGAAGATAGTGCTACTGTGAGACAATGTAGGAACCATGGTGTTCAGCTTATCATAGAAACGGACCAGGAGCAAACATTGCAGAAGTGAAAAGAGCAAGGGGGTATACCATGTCATGTCAAATCATGAGAAAGTACAGTAAAACCATGAAGTAATGCCCCTCGTTTATATACAGTAAAACCTTGATATAATGCCCCTCGGTTATATACAGTAAAACTTCAATATAAAGCCCCTCGTTTATATACAGTAAAACTTCAATATAAAGCCCCTCGGTTATATACAGTAAAACTTCAATATAAAGCCCCTTGGTTATATACAGTAAAACCTTGATATAAAGCCCCTCGCTTATATACAGTAAAACCTCAGTATAATGCCCCTCGTTTATACATGTATACAGTAAAACCACGATATAAAGCCCCTCGTTTATATACAGTAAAACCTCAGTATAATGCCCCTCGGTTATATACAGTTAAACTTCAATATAAAGCCCCTTGTTTATATACAGTAAAACCTCAATATAATGCCCCTTGTTTATATACAGTAAAACCTCGATATAATGCCCCTCTTTATATACAGTAAAACCTCGATATAAAGCCCCTCGGTTATATACAGTAAAACCTCGATATAAAGCCCCTCGTTTATATACAGTAAAACCTCAATATAAAGCCCCTCGGCTATATACAGTAAAACCTTGATATAATGCCCCTCGTTTATATACAGTAAAACCTCGATATAATGCCCCTCGTTTATATACAGTAAAACCTTGATATAATGCCCCTCGTTTATATACAGTAAAACCTCGATATAAAGCCCCTCGGTTATATACAGTAAAACCTCAGTATAAAGCCCCTCGGTTATATACAGTAAAACCTCAGTATAATGCCCCTCGGTTATATACAGTAAAACCTCGATATAAAGCCCCTCGGCTATATACAGTAAAACCTCGATATAAAGCCCCTCGTTCATATACAGTAAAACCTCGATATAATGCCCCTCGTTATATACAGTAAAACCTCAGTATAAAGCCCCTCGGTTATATACAGTAAAACCTCGATATAATGCCCCTTGTTTATATACAGTAAAACCTCGGTATAAAGCCCCTCGTTTATATACAGTAAAACCTCGATATAATGCCCCTCGTTTATATACAGTAAAACCTTGATATAATGCCCCTCGTTTATATACTGTAAAACCTTGATATAAAGCCCCTCGGTTATATACAGTAAAACCTCAGTATTAAGCCCCTCGGTTGATCGATATAATGCCCCTCGGTTGTATACAGTAAAACCCCTATATAATACCCATCTTTGCATTTGCCAATCCGTTTATTGCCAAAATATTTCAACGTCATTTTATCTTGTTTTCTTAAGAACTCCCTATAAATCAGCCTCCAAATATTGCCAAACCCCTTTATAACACCAACTTTTCTCTGGACCAATGGTGCCAGTTTACCAAGGTTTAACTGTAGGGGGAACAAGTCAGAGTCTGGAAACCTCCATGGATCGGTGGACATCTGACCACCTGATAGCTGGCTGTCCAATAAAAATGGTAGATAATTAACTTGTTTATGAGATACATTCCAACCTTTTAGTATAACTAATAGGTGGAGTAGAGGGAAGGCATGATCAAAGAGATTGGGTTAAAGGTCAATTGTTTGTATGGGGTTTAGCCTCAAAGGTCATAGGTCATGTGGTTAGGAAGATGGCACCAAAAAGAAAGAATTGAGAAATGAGAAAAAAAATAATCCTAAGTATTGTAATGAGGGAAGGAGAGATATGTACAGAAAGCTGTGTTAGAAACATGGAAGGAGATAGAGAAGGAATTGGTGGTTGCTACAAGTAAACTAATGAACTGGACAAAAGAACTTGAGATTTCATTCACCTTGGTTTGTCTTACAAGCACTCCAGCCTACAAGACTCGGCAACATGCACACCAAATACACAAATTCGCAAACAAAATCACCAGCCTGCCAGAACACTCACATACATACACATAGTGTACAGTATGCTGAAGAAGAATATCCATACAAACAGAAGTCATTTCTTAACATGTTCCAATAGCACTTACCTGGTAACACAGAGACAGGGCAGCATAGAGCTCAGGACAGCCAATGTTGTACTCCGACTTAGGTCTGACTTTAGCCGCACATCCCTGCACTATGTATTCAAACAGGTACACAGCACACAGCTGTAAATACAAACAGGTACACAGCACACAGCTGTAAATATAAACAGGTACACAGCACACAGCTGTAAATACAAACAGGTACACA